>NC_057811.1:461416590-461667099 GCF_018294505.1 Triticum aestivum
ATGCGGATCTACGGCCGTGGACGGGGCGTCAGAAGCTGCTCTGGTGGTTGGGTTAAGGGTGGTGTCGACGATGCGGATCTGCGGCCGTGGACGGGGCGTCAGAAGCTGCTCCGGTAGGTTGGATGAGGGTGCGAGGAAGCGGATCTGAGGCCGTGGACTTGTGAGTTGGCAAAGCGGCCCCGGTAGGGTTGAGAATGGTATAGGCGAAGCTACTCCGGTAGGGTTGACGATGGTGTCGGTGAAGCGGCTCCGGTAGGGTTTTGGAAGGTGTCGGCGAAGAGGATCAGAGGTCATCGACGGGGGCGTCGGTGGGGCGGCTCCGGGGGGTGTGGACCAAGCGTCTCCGGTGGGGAGTACGAATGAGCCGCTGCAGATGCGCGGCGGTTGACGAGAGTAACGACGAAGCAGATCCGGCGCCGTGGACAAGGCCGGCACTGAATGGGCTGTGGTACAGTGGTGGATGAGCAGTCTACTTGTTTCTAGTGGAGGTGGGAGGGGTAGATGCGGCCGCAGAAGCAGATCCGGCGAGGTGGATGCCGCTGGCAGTGAATGGGCTATGGTACGCCGGTGGATGAGCAGTCTAGGGTTTCGAGAGGGGAGGGGAGAAAGGGCGATGAAGTACGGACGGCGTGATGTAAGATGCTCTGGTGCTGTGGAGTTAGTCGTTTTTGTGGGACGGGGAGAGGAAATGGGGGTGCCGTGTAGTGGGCGAACCGGAAGTTACCAAAGCAGCCCCAACCTATCATGTAGATGAGGGCGGTATTGTAACTGTTGGTCTCCGTGCACCAAGGACAAAAGGGGGATTTCGCACGCTAAAGACTAAGGTGGCAGAAATTTTAGAAGGAGGCGGGAGATTTTGCCGCTCGCGGGATCGTTCGTATCCAGTTTCAACTAATTTTGAACCGTGCTAGCGGGAAGGTCATGCTAGACTGTGTACACGGGGCACGCGTCAGCAGTTAATAACTGGTGTGAAGTCCACCCCAGAAAAAAGGCAATAACTCGGGATGATGCGCCGATAACTTGGACGTTCACACGGGCGCGGCCAATCGTACGGGTGTAGTGGCATGTTCACAAAAAAGGGATCAAACGCTTAGCCTATGTATTTCTCGTGTAAATAGATAATTTACTGCCATTGGTTATTTACTTTAAACATAATGCATTGACGTGTTAGTGTAGAGGCGCACAAAAAGAAATGGATATTGTAGTCAGCTACTTAAAAGTGTTACCTCATATGATTACATAGCCTCCATTTCATAAATTGCGTACCCGTTGAATTCATATATGAATATTAGATATATTACTTCAAAATAGAAACTTAAATCATCCAAGACTAATGAATTTGAATGCAAGAGTAACGATGGTGCATATACATGATAGCTACATTGGTCGTTTGAAGAAACATCACTGTAACTTTGGCATGCACAACTGAAAAGGTTTATTTAAATAAAAAAAATGTGATATGTGAGTGTCCACTGTTTATAGCGTTGAATCGATATTGTACCTTTGGCCACGATACGAAGTAGATATTGACTTATGTTCAAGCGATGCACGTCCACGATCGCTAGATAGTGATACGTGAATGAATTGTGCAATCTCTCTTACACGCATACATATCTCATTTCCCTGTGGGCATCGGAATCACACACGCGCACTTCGTGTATTTCTCTCCCTCCGTCAGGGTTAAATTCGTCTTTCTACCCCGTCCTAACACACACGCTCTCTATGTCTAACACGCCCACCCCTTTAATTCCGCCCACCCACAGCCACTAATGTCTCAAAGTATAATAATGTCTCTCACACATATGCTATCTACCTATCCCTTAATATAGCTAGATATGTGTCACATAACTACTTCTCCCTACTAGCAAGATGCCCATGCGTTGCACGGAACATCAAGATGCATTTGTATGAGAAGTTTATCTTGTGGGAGAAAAGGATGAACGAGGGAATGCCTTATTTGCAAATGCGGAGAGGGGTGTGGGTATCTTTTTGCAAAATGGCATTAGTTTCCTTCCTGTCCGTCGGATATAAATCGGATGGCCTATATTACAGGATGGCAGGAACACCATCATCACCAACTCTGTTTTTTATAAGAGTAGAGATATGTGAGTGTCACTGCCCCCCCCACACACCCACACTTCCCAACACCGAAGGAGTAGGGTGACACCTCGATCTTGATACTAATCTATCGACTAGCTTCTCTCTCAAACATACACACACACTACCCGGCACCGAAGGAGTAGGGTGGCACATCGATCTTGATAATAATCTATCTACTCCTCTTTCAAACACACACACACACACACACACACTCGCTAGTTGTGCCTCTGTGCCTACCGCGCACACTCTCGATACGTCTTTCTCTCCCTCGCCCCAAAAATGACAGCAGAAGGGTGACAACTCGATCTGATCATATTCTGTCAATTGGTTTCTCTCTCAAACATTGTGTCTCGGTGCCTCGCTCGGTAGCCCCCTCGACATGTAGACTTCTCGCGCGCGCACAGCTGTAGTGACGATGACACTGAACCCAGTGTGCCTTGTTTTTACCGGCCTCATGTGATAGTTTTCACCCTGTTTTCTGTTAATTAACAAGGCAACCTTTTCTTTGTTACTACTAGTGAATCTGAAATCATTCGGGGCAGACATAAAATATATCACTTCAACCCAATTATCGCAGCAACTATTTTAAAAGAAATTAGCTAGCTGCCTGCGTTGCACGGAACATCAAGATGCATTTGTATGAGTAGTTTATCTTGTGAGAGAAAAGGTTGAACGAGGGAAGGCCTTATTTGCGAACATGGAGAGACGTGTGGGTATATTTTTGCAAAATTGCCATAGTTTCTTTCCTATCCGTTAGATATAAATCCGACGGCCTATATTGCAGGATAGCACGCACACCATCATCACCAACTCTGTTTTCTACTCCCTCCGTCCGAAAATACTTGTCATCAAAATGGATAAAAAGAGATGTATCTAAAACTAAAATACGTCTAGATACATTTCCTTTTATCCATTTTAATGACAAGTATTTCCGGACGGAGGGAGTATTTGTCTTTTTAGAGATTTCAACAAGTGACTATGACCGGACCTTACCAACATACTCAAAAAAGTAGTCCATAATTTTGATGTTACCCTCTTTTCTTGGCAGTGCAGTGCCATCTGAATACCTCATAAATAAATCAAGGACAAATCTGACCCCTTCCTGAAAAGACATACGGAGCAAAATGAGTGAATCTATACTCTAAAATATGTCTACATACACATCCGTATGTGGTAGTCCATTTGAAATCTGAAAAAGACAAATATTTAGGAATGAATGGAGTATATATAAGAGTAGACATGGAGATATATCTCCAGCATGGTCTACAACAAAAATGTGCTGGGCTGGTTAGCGCCGGATGCTCGCAACGCGATGACATGAGTTCGAATTCTGTCTTTTAACTTTATATTTTTATATTATATATTACTCTACTTATTTAATATAGACTTCTTTCGCTACCGTACTAACAGTGGAACCCACAGAGTACTTAGAATACAAGATTAAGGATGGACTTGTTTCTTTTTAACTTTCTGTACGAAGCTGTAGCCACCCTGCAAGTCACGTGTACACTGTACATGCAATTAACTTTTTATAGAGGGACAATCATACAGGCAATTAACTCAAATGGATTGGATGTCACTCTATTATTTCCAGCATAACGAGCATCTCCAACGGCAGCCGACAAATTTGCTCCCGCTTCCTTAAGCGGAGGACGACATCAAACGCCAGCGGCATACATTTTTACAACTCTAACCAATCAGATGAAATTCGTACAAACACGGACTGATTTCATATAAGCATGAAGGATTTCATATAAAAAAGCCGGATCTTCATATAAACATGATGGATTTCATTACATTTACATGAACTAAGAGGTGCCAATCCGGCTCTCTTGTATAATTAATACTCCCTCCGTCCGGAAATACTTGTCCTAGAAATGGATGTATCTAGACTTATTTTAGTTCTAAATGGCCGCCCGCGGATCCCTTTGTCTTCCTCATGTCCGTCAGACACTTGCGGGGTCGACGAAGGTCCTCGGAAGAGATGAAGCAGCAAAGAAACCACCTAAATCCGCGGTCGTCGCTCGGTGGTGGCCTTCATGGGTCCCAAGTGGCGGCGGCCTCCCGTGTTCTACTTCTCCTCGATGATGGCGGCAGACACGGAGAAGCTGGCCACCGACTCGTTGCTCTCCACGCACCCGGCTTCTGTCTCTGCCTGCATGGCGCTGCCGCAGGCACGGGAGGCGCGCCCACAGACACGGGAGGCGCGGACACCGCAGACACTGGTGGCGCGGTACAACGCGGCAACGACGGCGCCCGTACCGGCATGGAGCAACTCGCCACTCCTCATCGAGCTGAACTGGAGCGGCGAGTTGCTGAACCACGTGCCTGCTTGGGGCGGCAACTGGCTCCGTCGGGCCAAGCGAGGTTGGTGAAGCACCGAGCGGCCTCGCCCGTATCCGGAGGGCTCGGTGGGCCACCCAGCCGGGTAATATGCCGGAGAACGGCTCATCGGAAGCCATCAAAAGAGTGGAGAAAATGGTGAAGGAGGAGATGGGGGAGTGGCGGAGGGGTGCGATTCTTGCCCGCTGTCAGTCTGGCCTCGTGTAAATATAGGGCGGACGGTAGGAGCTTGGCCGGCGTCTGGCCTCGTTTAAACTGAGGGCGGACGGGAGGAGCTCGGTCGGTGTTGCGTTTAATTCCGACCCGCTCATGAACGGACGTGTGGCAGGAGTAGGATTCTCGGTTTGCATGCGGGTTTAACGGAGGGGTTTAATGGAGGCGCCAGGTGTGCAGCGGGCGGCGCAGTACTATTCGATTTGACAGCAGTAATGAGCCGTCAAATCACAAAGGCCCTCGCCTCTCGTGAAACCGACCGAGCTAGACTGCCCCGCCCTCTAGCCTTTTAAAAAATGTATATACTCCACTTTTGTACAGTAGTAGTATCGATGGATTGCGGAGCAAAACTTGAAATTAAAAAAAAGGTGGTACATACAGAGAGCGCTCGTCACCAAATTATGCATATAGTACTATTAAAAAGGCTTGTCACAATAATGGTGTCCAGCACAAGTGCACAACCCACCCCTCAAATAAAACTAAGCACCCTGGAATTCTTTGACAAAACTAAGCACCCTTAAATTCTTTGACAACTAAACTGCTGGCTATATGATGATGGCCATATATATTGTACGTATATAATGTGAAGAAACGAGTGGTAGTACTATACCAACTAAAAGATGAAATGTAAGAAATACTAGTATGTACGTACTGAAGAGTTAAAGTAACAAGAAGAAACATAACATAGTTCTGCTGGGGGCTCAGCACAACAAACCCCTCAAATTAAATTAAGCACACCTGAAATTAAACTTTGCAACTATTCCGGTAGACACTGCATTAGAACCACCATGAGCAACGACACTGCCACCTTACTCGGAGTCCTCGTCCACGTCCTCGACTTCGTCCTTGTCCCTCCTCCTCTTGGCCAATACTTCTTTGCTTGAACCGCACACTTGGCTGTTGCTCTTCATCCAACCCTTGTAGATATTGAAGCAAAGGTAGCCATCCATTGAAGCGTAGTGGATGTGGTCTATATCTAGTACATTCCGCTGCCATGCATGACGATGAAACGTGTATGGAGGTTTCTCCAGTTTACCGTACGAAGGATGAACCATGGCTCCTGCCAGGGTCAGCATTGAAGGCTGACGAGAGGACACCAGCCGATTCTTCTGGAGGTCGAAGGTGTTGCCTACAACGAGGCCTATCCGACGCAGGACTTCTTTGTCGTTACCAGAGTCTACAGTAACGAATTTGACTAGGTTGCTCTCGAGGAAGTCCTTAAAATCCTGGCACTCAACTTCGGCATGGCATATGTGGTAGACCAAGCATAAGTCATGCACGCAAACCTGGATCACGGCGGGCTTCTTCCTCTCTTCGTCCTTTAGATCCTTCTCTCGTCCCAGGACTGTGGTGTACTCAACATCTAGCCCAGCGACCCACTCATCATCTGAGTCTTCGAACATGCGTCTGAAGCGAGAAAGGCATCCTTTCACCGTCGCGGAAGAACGGGTGTAGATGACGTCGAACTCATCGCCGGTGATGGTTCTAACCTTGTACTCACCACCGATCGGGGAGATTTGGGACGCCATGGATTTGGGAGGAGGGTTAGGATTAGTGGAACTGCCATAATGTGAATGGACGGGACGACTAGGAGCGAACCGCCGTAGTATTGAAGGACGTGCGGGGACGAGTAGGAGCGAACTGCCAGCGTGCGAACGGCAGGGTAGTGGCTTTCCATTCTCCCATGATACGGGCTTCTGAGAGCCCTTGGATCTGAGATCGAACGGTTGCATGGCGTGATTCTAGACCTATGGTGAATACCCTATCCTGGAGGGTTATTCTGCAAATTTTCAGCAACTTAGCATGCGACCGTTTGATCTCAGATCCAAGGGCTGCTAGCAGCCCGTATCATGGTCGCGCCTACCACGACCGTCGCGTCGCTTGTGCGGTCGCACCCTTGGAGATTTAACACGGTGCGTTAGGCTATCCGATGTTGGCATGTCATACATAGTCATCACTTAGTCACTCATACTACAACAAGGTTTTGGCTATAAGGTTGGCTATAAGGTTGGCTATAAGTGTATTTTTTTACTTCTCTCTATCTCTTTCTTCGTACTCCCTCCGTCCCATAATATAAGAACGTTTTTGACACTAGTGTAGTGCCAAAAACGTTCTTATATTATGGGACACAGGGAGTACAAGTATTTATTGCATTTGCCAAGGAGTGACCTCTTCCAATGAAATGGTGTTGCTAAGTTTGCTTCATTTAATTAGCTATAGACTCAAAATTGTCTTTTCACCTAGGTACACGTGCTTAGCACCGTTTCTTCCTTGGGTCACCAAACTAGTCTCTCTCTTCTTGATTAACTTGCCACATCAGACTTTATGCCTATGTGGCAAGCTTACGCACCTATAGGAGCAAGTAAGTACAATAGTGCGCTTTACATGGCATTTTTTCATATGTGGAGGAAAGAGAGGCAAGGAAAAAGTGGAGAAGTGGGCTCTCATGCAAGAGCCAGCCTCTACTACATGGTGGAGCATTGGGAGAGGCACGTGTATGGAGGTGGTCAGGAATCGGGAGACTCACGCCGGTCGTAGCGCCGCAGTTAAAATGATAATGGCAAGTCAAATCACGGGGCCCCACCTGTCCAGCAGTAACTCGCTGTCAAATCACACAGCCCTACGTTGCAGCAGCCTACTCCCTCGTCTTCTCGCGTCTCTGTCGAACCGACTAAGCGGAACTGCCCCGCCTACCGCGCGGGAAAAGCCCACGCAGTATACTCCCTCCGTCTAGGTGACCAAGGTGGAGAGGAAAACGAGAGAACTTAATGTTTAGTATTTGCTAAGGCTGGTTGTAATGGTACTAGCCTTAGCAATTTTGATGAGGTGTCATAGAATTAAATGAAGAAAGAGAGAGAGAGTTGAGTACTATGTGGCATACATGGCAATAAATAAAGTACTACATGATACTAATATATGATACATGGCGCAGGAGTACTAAGTATTATTAATACAGTTTTTCTAGAACTCATCTAGATGAGATATAATTTGGTCCCATTCATCTTTTATAGCCATTGGATGTGATGCTATATAAGATGCGTGTGTGCTGACGTGGGTTGTATTTGTTCTTGTGCAACGAACTGACCACTGCATGTCATGTTTGATAGTCTCAAGTCATTAAAAGCATACAAGCCCCACATCACTTCTTGGTTGATTCCTCTATTTATGTCAAAAAATAAGAGACAACGTGAGAGTTAATGCACCACGCCTATGTGTTTACTATTTGGTTTTCGTAAGATGACTTAATACTCACCTAGACGGAGGGAGTATTTGATTTGACAGCGGGCGGCGCAGTTCCCGATACGCCTTTAATGCAGACGAGGGAGGGAGTAGCGGTGCCCGATATGTTGAATGACCAATACATCCTCCTTCGATTAATGCATGAGGGAAGTAATGGGAGGAGGTCCGGGAAAAGAGGCTGCACGATGTGAATGCAACGCAGTTTGCCCTCATTGCCCTCATATAAAGGCGCCCCTCCATTCCAATGCATCTACCACATCGTACGCACCTAAGCATTTGCCTAAGCACCTACACTAAGCGCAAAAGAGCTCACTCCAGACCCATGGCGGCGATGCGCGTGAGCGGCCAGCGGCTGCGCCAGATGGTCCATGATGCCGGCCTGCGGCATGGCGCCGAGGATCGTCTCCAGACGGTGTTGGAGACCGGCTGGTGGATGGCCGCCGTCGACGCCAACTACGACTCTCAGTTGGACCAGATGTTCGTTCCCACCAACAACAAGTTAACCGTCCTCAAGAAGCTCGCGGACGACATCGCCGTACTCCTCCAGCCCGCGCGCCCGGGCTCCTCATTGCCTGCCACCCTAATCAGCCTCCATGGCCGGAACCTCTTTCAAGCACTGGTGGCCCTGCGACTGCCCGCCGACGCCACGAAGAATGTCCACCTGGAGGTCGCGCTCGCCGCGAGGCGCCTCGCACTGCAAGAATTCGTCGACCTACACATCCACGTGTACGAGCAAATCGTGTACATAGGTATCTACAAGGCCAGTGAGAACGCTACGACGTTGGCCTTCCTCAACCGGCTGGAAGCCTTGGATGGCTTTGCTGAGAAGCACCTCGACCTCGCCACAAAAGCCGCCGGTCGGTGGCCCGGCGCACTAAGTTTAGGACGAGGAGGTCGTACGTTCATGGATCCATCTTTCTTCTTGCCTTCTGTAACCACCACTGCGATCGCATCATCGTGGCCTTAATTCTTATTGTGCTGTTGCATTCTCGTTCGCGTCGCACCCCCACACGCCCGGGAATCGGGAGTACAACACGGCCCGTCCGGCACGACACATAGCTTAGGGAAGGCGTGTTGCCTAGCATTTTCACTTTCATGTGGGACCGCCGTTGAGCAAACCGACACCCCGCCTGCCCCGGGTTGGAAAACAGAAACGAGGGGAAGATCTAGCTGTAGCACGGAAGCCAAGAAATTTGGTGTCAGACGGGGCTCGTTGATAGAGTAGGAGCATTCCGTACTAGTACTACTCCTACTAGTACCAAGTTTGTACTCCTAATACTATATTACTAGTACTACCACTATACAACTAGTAGGTACGTGCACGGCACAATATCGTAGGAACAAAAAACGGGAAGATCTTGTTTTGGGTGATTTATCTTTTTTTCAATCAACGTAGTATGAATAATATGATGTGGGGGGCACCCATGAAGCTTATGTGGCTTGGTTGCATGGCTACGGAAGGTTAGAGAAAAATAAATAGATAATGTGTTTAGAGTGCACTCCACTAAATAGATATACTTTGGATCCATTGCAACAGACCGGCACATCTATATCTATACCCCCTATATAGTGTGTGAAAAACTTTGAAAGTTGGTCATTGGATGAAGCCAATCCGACGGTACAAAGATGGCAAATCCGAGCACTACTGGCCGTTGGATATCATCCACCAGATTCTGCCACATGTATAATCTAGAAGACTCCATGGTTGAACTTAATTCATGACTAACTTTGCCACAACTAAGCTTAGGCAAAGTTATTAGTTCTTCAAAATGAGAGCCACAAGTTGGCAAGCCTAAGGGAATCTTGCCACATTTTTGTGTGTATGTCATGTGGGGCCTTAGTGTGGCTTGCCTAAGGTGTGGCTTGAACCAAACACTCACCTAAGGTAATCAAACTTGCCTAACCTTACATTCGACCAGATTTTGCCACATGTTAGAATCCAGAAAGCTCCACATGTAGAAGCATAATGCACAAACCACCAAAATCTCATGCGTGCAATGCACGTGTACCTTACTAGTACTAGTTGGTAGTAGTAAGAAACAAATTCCAGTTTTGGCACGAGCTCAAACTGTGGGAGCACCACAAGGCCTGCCGCAGGAGTTACATTTCCCTCTCGGGGCCCACGGGACCGAACTTCAGTGGCTTAGTGCCCGGCCTATGAGTCAATGACATGCGGACCTTAAATGCGGCTGGCCCACATGTCATTCTCATGGTGGTGGCGTGGTTCGCGACTCACTCGTTCGAGATGAACCGGCCGGTGGTGGCGTGGCCGTGGCGAGGGTGCCACAGCTGGGCGTCGGGGCGTTACGAGGCGTAGATGGCCACACCGGCGGGTACTACCTGTAGTACGTAAGTACTCCAGCTGAGGATTGATGCCCGGGACGAAATGTGTCACAGCCGCTGGATGAAAATTCAATGGTGTGGGAGTACGGATCGGAGCACAGCAGCGGAGCAGGCAAACCGCGTCCAATCGGGTGTGTCTGTGGTAGAAAGTTGATGGTCGCCGCAGTTCAGCTGGCCCGCATGTCATGCACACAAAGGCAGAGGAGCGGTGGGGCCGAGAGGGATGAGGGGCACGTCGGGGGGACGAGGATCCCCTGACGCGAACAATCCTACCATTCTGTCACTGACATGTGGGACCCATAGGCGTGGGTCCCACCTGTCAGCGAAGGAAAGGCAGGGCAAGGAAGTGATAGCCACGTCAGAGGATCCATGTCCACGTCGGGGGACGTCGTGCCGTGGGTTGGAGCGGCATCGTGGGAATCGCGTGTGGGTGTGGCAGTGGTAGAAACAAGAAACGTGATGGTCGCCGTGGTTCAACTTCCATGGACAAGCTGTCATGTCTGCTGACACATGTATATCAAAACTAGAGTGTTTATATTTCAAGCACGTGAACAAGTATTATTCTACTACTTTGGATCCATTGCAACGCACGGGCCAGCACATTGGTAGTAGTAGTGTCCATCTCTATCTCTAGAGGCCTTCCCTCGTTCATCCTTTTCTCTCACAAGATAAACTACTCATACAAATGCATCTTGATGTTCCATGGAACGCATGAGGATGTTTCCTTGGGGGTCTCTCCAGCGCGGCGTGGCCGTAGTTGCAAGTTGACGCCCCTTGAGATGCCGACGTTGAGGGGCACTCGTATTTCCTCCGATGAGCAGGTAAGATGAGTTTGATCACATCGTAAATGCATTCTAAAGACTACTTCCGTGTCTATTTCCTAATTCTCCCCCTACCCACTATTTCACAGGTTAGGCTCGGTGCGAGTGGAGATTGGCTTGCATATGTACGGGAGGGTACCAACATCAATTTGCACAACATTTACAACGGTGACACTGTTCCCGTAGAACCTTTGTCCAACATTGGGATCAGCCATGCAACGGGCCACCGCATGAATTGGTACGATGGAACCACGGTGAGATTGAATAAGATAGCACGAACCTTGCACATGGCGGTCAAAGGCGGACCATGTTGTGTGCGGCCGATTTGTTGCCGTACGAGTAGGAAGACGCTGTGCTCCTTTCTAACCGCATCTTCGCGGTGACAAACCAGGGGACTTATTTTGTATGGGACACATCCTACGATATACTCCCTCTCTCCCAGTTTATTTGTTTTGAATCTTTTCATTTTATAAGTTTCAAATTCAAATTTAGAGCTCCCCATCACATGTTGAGATTACAATGTCCATTAAATTGTTGCGTGCATGTATAGTAAAGAAACAAATCTCGAGTTTGGCACGAGTTCATGCTGCGGGAGCACCACAAGCTCTGGCGCAGGAGTTACATTTCCCTCTCAGGGCCGTCGGGACTGAGCTTCAGCGCCTTACTACACCTACCTTTGAGTCAATAACATGTAGACCCGATAGGTGACTGGTCCACATGTAATGCTCCCATAGGCAGAGGGGCAGTGGGGCCAAGAGGGGTGAGCCGCAGGTCGGGGGACGTGTGGTTTCATGGGAATCGCGGGTGGCTGTGGTAGCAACTTGATGCTCGCCGCATTTTAGGTGGCCCACATGTCATGCACACAAAGGCAGAGGGGTGGTGCGGCCGAGAGGGGTGAGGCACACGTCGGGGGGCGTGGTGCCGTGGGTTGGAGAGGCGTCGTGGGACTCGCGAGATGAAACGTGATGGTCGCCGTAGTTGAACTTCCATGGACAAGTTGTCTTGTCTACGGACACATGCACTGCATACCGATCACTGGAAGGAGTAGCAGAGAAAGCTATATATGCGGATAAATAGTTCCTTATAGTCAAGCGGACCCACGCTACCACTCTGTTCCAAAGACATGCACACCATCGAAATAGTCCATCTATATCAATATACATCGAGAGGGAATAATTTTTTTTACAAGAGAGGAAATAGTTCATCCATCCATAATGCCCTCCTGCTGGTGCAGCCTTTTCTTCTTCTTCTTCTTCTTCTTCTTGTTCTACTTCTTCTTCTTCTTCTTCTTCTTCTTGTTCTCATTCTCTATGGGAGTCGGCTTCGCAACAAGCTCTTTGGACCTTGCAGCTATCTCGAAACTCACACGGGCATCGAGGGCAGCATATTTTATCCGCTCATACGTCAAGGGATAATTCTCCCATCCAGACGACCTTAATGCCACCGTCTCGTCACCCTTCTGAAGATTTGTACCGAGCAGAAAATTTTCTACGTCGAATAGGGATGGTGTCTGTTTATCACAATCTTCTATAGGAATTTTGATTCTGGTTTGTAGGTCAGCGATGCTTTTGAAATCAAGGTTGTACGGCTCCAGCTTCTGTTTGTCCCCTTCGATGGCTGCCCCACAGAAGTATACGTCCTCCCGAGACAAGAAATCGTGAAGCTCACCTGGTATGGAGGGCGAGTGTATGATGTGGTACACCAAAACATCATCTTCGAGGCACAGCTGAAGGACGGCGGCGTGCTAGATCTTCCCAGGGGCACGCTCCGTGTACTCTGCGTCGAGACCGATGACCCTCGTCTCTACCTTTTCGAGGGAGTTGGATACATTGTTGATCCACTGCCGAACAACCCTTGGGTGGACGGTGATGGTGGAAACTATGCGCATCGAGCCTTCGACGAGGACATGTTGGACGGATAAAACCTGCATCTCGATCTCTTTCGCCATTTGGAACCGCTGGAACGGGGGGCTATGGTTTGGAGAATTAGGATTAGATGGCTAGTCTAACTGAAGTAGTAGATGATTATTTAAAGAGGTTAAAACAATGTGAACACAGTGGGGTTTGGATGCAAATGAAGACGAAGGGGAGGTGAAGAAGCCGAGGAGAATCGGTTCCCGATGGAGAAGTAAATGGGAGAAGTGGCGTGCATGCAGTTGATTAGACGGCTAGGTAGAATAAACGAAAAGGCTATGCGGGTAGACTGATGAGTCGTACCTGTTCGTGTACGTGCCCATCCTTCCTGATAGGTGGGACCTATGAAACAGATAAAAAAATGTGTCGTAGTTTTTTTTTGAGCGCGAGAGTGGAAGACACAACATTCTCTGGTTAAGGAATACTCCCTCCGTTTAGGTGAGTATAAGTCACCTTATGAAAATTAGGTTTTCCCAAAACCTTTAGGCGTGGAGCATTAACTTCCTGCTCGATCCCCTCCTAGCCTCGTTAGCCAGCGTTCTCTTCCTCTGCTGCCGCATTCTACCTTTCCATTTTTCCTCTTCTCAAGTGTGGAACGATCTGCATGCCGTCCTTGATGCACCAGAACGACCACTGCATGCATGGCGGCAGGGCGTTGATTGGGCATGCACGAGAATTTGGTTCTGCTCGCAATATGGATGATACCTGAACGATGAAGTGGACATGCATGCTAGCACGGGAGACCTATTTCCGCTATACAATACTGGAGTACTCATGTTCCTACTACTACTAGTAGTAGTAGTACAACTATGGTACACTTGATGGTCAAAATACTATTCATCCGGTCCTCACAGTGAAGTGACAACACCCTGCGCCTGACACTAGTCCAGGCGGCGTGTTCGGGTTACCAAAGTCAGCCTCACCTTGTGCACTGTGCCGTCTGTCACCGCCGCTGTACAGCACATTGGCGCCTCGCCTCGTCTCCCTCACCGCTCCCATAGCACCACTCCATCTCCATCCCCTTCTCCGTCTCCATCTCCGTCTCCATCTCACTGTGCCCCCGTGTACCGTCGCCTCACTCGCCTCCCCCAGTACCACTATTCCCCCGCTAGCCGCTCCAGCACCGACATCCTTCTCCCCCGTAAATCAAGCCCCCTTCCAAACTCCACCATGGCCGAACGCGAACCGTGCATCGTCCATATGAGCCGCAATTGGAGCAATCTCCCCAGTGACATCCTTGACCTCTGTTGTTCGTGTATGGATATGTTGAGCGCCCTGCGGCTGGC
Organism: Triticum aestivum; assembly: GCF_018294505.1. Classification (NCBI taxonomy): domain Eukaryota; kingdom Viridiplantae; phylum Streptophyta; class Magnoliopsida; order Poales; family Poaceae; genus Triticum; species Triticum aestivum. The sequence goes on from NC_057811.1 coordinate 461,430,850, forward strand.
TGCATGCTCGAGGGACATGCACACGACCATCGTCGAAGCGAGGCCTAAGCTTTTCAAGACACCCTGCTTGCTGCTATCTGGTCTTGCGAGATTGGCTCACCATGATACGGAGGCGTGCATGATGCCCCTCGACTTCAATCCGATCTCCATTAGCCGAAACTTCTTTGCACGTATGTAGTGGGTCACCGTACATCATTTCCCTCGACATCGATCCGATCACCATCGCCCGAAACTTCTTGGCAGGTGTGGACTGGGTCGGCATGAACTCTCACTGGATGGCTGCCTTCAGAGAAGACGGTAAATAGTTGGTGCTCGTGAACTTCCAGACCTCCCATGAGATTATCCTTCCTCCGTTGGATTATATAGAGTATTACCATCGCGGTCCAAATCATCTAGATTACTACGTTAGTTGGACGGACCTTGTTTTGCAGAAGATTGTAATCTGCCAAGTGCCCACACGACATGCGAATTACGCAGACTTCAAGCTAATTGCCTTGTTCGACCGCGGACTCGCCTATCTTTACGCCGGTACCTTCTTTAGCTGGAGACAACTCGGCTCGCAGTGGATCATCGTCAAAGCTGGTACACACTTCTGTGATGCTATTGAACACAATGGCATCATCTACGCGATCGACAAAGTAGATGGCACCACGTATTGCTGGGATGGCGCGTGTAAGTTGTTTCCATCTCATGTTAATGATGACACCATGACACTGTTTGAACTTTTTGTGATGATTGGCATATCCCTGTTTGAGCAGAATTTGAGTAGAACTATGGCAATGTATTAGAGACGCCGTAAATCAGCTATATTTGGAATGAGTTAATTCATGCGATTGTGACCATGTCATTATAGCCAATTTGTACCCTGAATAATCAAACAGTTCGGAATATATGGATATTATCCTTATTTTACAGTAATCTATATACTACTACTAAATATGAGTGTGTATCAATGGCCATGTTAGTTTCCTCATTTTCATGATGTAGAAACATGCACCACACTGTTGGTTTCATCTAACCATACATTAGGGAAGTAAATGTGCATATGGAGAACTCTATATTTGGAAGTAGTGAAATCCTGCAATGCTTACCATGTGTACATACCTATATTCGCCCTTCAGCAATCAATGGCTAGAATAATATCCTCACAAAAGTTTTGCCCACAGAACACGAGTATATAACAATGCATGGTCTGTTAGTTACCTTGAAGAATTTGTTTGTGAGGACAGAACATGATTACTCCCTCCGTTCCCAAATATTTGTCTTTCTAGAGATTTTAACAAGTGACTACATACAGAGCAAAATGAGTGAATCTACACTCTAAAATATGTCTACATACATCAGTATGTTGTGTCTATTTGAAATGCCTAGAAAGACAAATATTTGGGAACGGAGGGAGTACATAACATGCATGACATGGTAGTTTCATGTGAAGAATCGATTGCGAGATAACATGAGTATAACCATGCATGGCACTTCTATATTTTCGGTCCCAGTATACATTTCCCTGTATTTTCCTCCCAGTTCCAACAGGGACATATCAATGCTGTTTCTTGCATTATCCTACTCATACTCTGAACAATGCTGATCTTACATTAAAATTGCCTGTGCTTTTTGATATGATGCAGTGTCCCTACAGTTACTGCCCTTTGTAATCACACCACCTTTGCCAAAAACAGGGAAGCACAACTGGTTCCTCGCTCGATCAGACGACGGCAAAAGACTGATGATCATTCGGACACATGAGCCAGAAAAGTTATATTGCAAAAACCCCACTGTATACAAGCATCGTGTAATACGTGAGTATCCGGACAGTGGCTGTTACGTCTATGAGCAGGATACCAGCTTGTTGGGGCCTTTAGGATTTTTTAGTTGGAGGCGGGTAAACAGCCTTGGTTCACACTCTCTGTTTCTCGGACTCAATTATCCGATTAACCAGGAGATCACCGTTGGCAAGGACCTTGATGACAGAGAGGCTCTATTTGCTATGGAAAACTGTGTCTACATGACGAGCCCTAGGAGTTCGGGAGCAAACTCCCCTGATTGTCAACGATACAGCCTGCAGCCAAAAGAAGGTGAGAATGACAAAGGCATCCGGATTAACTTTGATCCTTGGATGTCTCAATTACGACTGGCAGTGATGTGGTTGAAGCCTTCAGGTTGATAGGTAATTGGGCTGTTGCATCAAAAGGGTGGAGTACTGGTGTCTCCGGATCATTGGTCGCTGAAGCGGGGCTGCAAATTATGATGGTGTTGGATCATCTCTTCGAATGACTTTGTTGTCTTTGATGCTGGTTCTAGATGGGTAGTTCTTTCTTTTGTTATGCATATTCCTTGTCATTTGGTCATCCTCGTCTATGTCACTCTTACTATGTAATAGTTGCTTCTGTTTAGAATGTCATTCTCGTCTGGATCACGAGAGTCTGAGTGCTGCAGATGGGTGCGTTTTGGTGGTGTAGCAAGACTTCTTATGAACTATCATGTCTTGCTGTTTATGTCAGTAGTAGTCACTAGTCAGTGTTTGAATGTTGTATATATCGTTGTTTCGAACTGTTTATTGTCTCGAACTACTGGTGGGCTAAACGAGGGCATCACCATTCTCCAGTGTTCAGAGTATATCTCCTTTTTTCAAGTTATATAATTTGAGCTCAGTGTCTTTCCGATGATGTACACTTGTTTGGGCCAGTGAGGTGTCGTTGAATATGGGCCAAGTAGTAACAGAATGCTAAACAGGTCAATTATGACTCTCAGGTCGGGCTCTCAAAAGATCCTGAAAAAAAGGCCGGGCTCTCCACAAAAGAAAGAATAAGGACTCTTAGGCCGACATGTGGGCGCCACCGGTGTTTTCGTGCGCTTGCACGCCGAGGGCATATTGGCGCGTGCTCGAAATTCATGCTACCTTTTCATCCCCAGTCTCCCGCCCCTCCCCCACGTCTGGAATCTCGATTCCTACTCCAGTTCCCCCTAATCCCCCTCCTGTACTCCCTGTACTCAAGCACACTATCATGTCGCCGGTCAACGCGGATCTCCGAGCCGGAGATCCTGAGGTCCGTCCTGTCTTCGGTCGCTGCGTGCTGTCGCTAAACAGTGGCATGGCGGCGCTTGACGACCAGTCTGTCGGCAAAGTGCTGATGGTAACCATCAACGGCGACCGGCCTCCCGTCTCGCCGGACGACCTTGTCAAAGCTCTTGGCATTGCGCACGGCATCCAAATAAGTGACTTGCTCGTCGAAGTCTGTCCGCCACCGGCTGATTTCTTCGTCAGGTTCCGGACAACTTTCGACTGCAATTGTGTGTTCGAATCTTCCCGGCGTTTGTTCTGTGATGGCGCGCTGGTGAGCTTTGATCGGTGGCACCCAGGATGGGGCTCGGTGCCCTCTGAGCTTGAGTTTTTAACAAAGCTTACCTTCCACGGCATGCCTCAACGTGCTTGGAACAGCGAGTCCATGAACGAGCTTATCAACGACCTTGGATGTGAGCTCGTAAGTATGTTTGTTCCTCCAGACAGCTGGGCTCTAACGGTTATGGCATGGATGAAGAAGCCGTCCACCATACCGAAGGTGATTGGTATTGAGATACCGGTGCTGGAACCGGGGTTGTACTATTCGTCGCCACCAAGGCCGCCGCGGACCACGTTAGGGATGTACCTGTATCGAGTGTTCGTGCATGTCGAAGAAGTGGTCAATCCATCAATCGAAGTCCTGCCGCCGCCGCTGGTGCCAGGGTCCGTCGACGACGTCCATTACAGGAGTCAACGTCGGACTTTCCCAGTGTTGCTCGGAACGATGGATGGCACAGGGCCTACTCCATCGCGCGGCGGAGGCCACTACTTCTTTGGGAGAAGAGGCAGGGCTTGCGGCCTGGATGTGCTCTAATTTGAGGTAACAACCGAATCTTGTCAGATTCTAGTTAAATCCGAGCTATGGGTGTGAAGCACTGATATGCCAGTACATTTGATTGTGACCTGTTCTAATTTTGTAACTAATTTTTTTTAGAAAGGGCTGTACGTCAACTTAATGTGCTAGCAGAACTTATTGTGTTGTCTGTCTGTTTTCTTTGCACAACATTCAAGATATTTCCTCGTCATTGATAAAGACGATGAACCGTTATGTACGACTTCGTTGGTTTCAACATAGCCCTTCCCGTAGCGATCCACTGCTTCCATCCTGATTGTGCCGCCTGCGTGAAATTTTTGTATGCAAGTTCAGTGTGCTATGATGTTCTATATGATTGTGTCAACTATATAAGTTTTTACTGAGCATCAGCAATGCATATGGCTGAAAGATGTATTTACGAGCATCGACCGATGGGTCTCTCTCTCTCTCTCTCACACACACACGCACACACACGCGCACACACACAAGTGGGACCCATTGAATTATGTATTTGCTCGTGACAGCTTTTTATTAGGTTCCACTGTAATCTAACTGTTTTCTTAAGTTATTAATTGAGCTCAATGACTTCAAAAAGTTGTACATAAGCCTTGTTTGGGCCTTTCCGGCGTCGCAGAATGTGGGCTGAGTAACCATGTTAGGTTGTACTGTACTACACAGACCTTTTTTTCCAACATCAGCAATGCAACTGGGCTGACAGTTGTACACAATATCCGGGTCAACTTGTTATTCTCCGCCCCGCTGGGTTGCAAACTTTCCTAGGAGATATGCATTAGGCTTAACAAGAAAATGGACTTGAAGAAATAATAAATGGGACGTAGTTATAATAACTGGACAGTTACTATGCACCAAACACGTAATTAGTTTGAAAAATATATTATTTTTGGAATTTGAAAATTTTAATTTCATTACTTGTTGCGCGCGCAATATTTCGTTGGATTTTAAAGTAATACAACTTTATTTTGAAATTATGTTTAACTGACTAGAAATTTCGGATAAAAATATTTCAGATCCCATCAAAATGTGGGAATTTTTTTTGAATTCTGTTTTGAGCGGTTGTTTGAAATTATTAATCGTTGTCCTAGCTAGAAGTTGGGCTGTACTTTTAACAAACTGTAAATGGGCTGTAGTAAATTCCATTAGAATTAAAAAATGGGTTGTACATTCTTACAAATCGCAAATGGGCTATATGTTCTCTGCCAAATCCGAGCTGTGGGCCTACTAAGTTGACGCGTACCAAGGGCTTTGTCAACTTATTCAATATAAACGATTCTAGCTGCAGTGATCGTACGATGTCCATCCAACGGCCGTAGTGCTTCTTCAACCTCTGGTCTTCTTGCTCCAGCCGCCCAAAGCAGCGCCGGTCGTGTCGGGTGCTCCTGCCTCCCGTGGCCGGCTGTGATGCCGCGGAGGCCTCACCGCCCCGTACTACTCCCACCGCTGGCCATGCCATCCCTCTACTCACCCACACCCCATGTTATTTTGCGGCGACGGCAGCCTCACACCGCAGCCGAACCAGTGAACCCTCGTACTCCTCTCCGCGCGGGCTTCCACTGCTGCGTCTTCCCCGGCTCCGGGTGGTCCCCTTCCTAGGCCTCGCCGTTGTCCAGACCACCGCCCTGGTGCTCTCGGCGCGGCGTGGCCAACGACCGACTTCCATCGGAAGAGTACTGTACGTGGAGAGGCTGACAGCTGGGTCCAGGCGGCCGCAAGGAAGTGCCTCCTTATTACGCGCAAAATAATTATTCCTCCACCTGACAGCAGGGACCCACTGGACGGGCCACCTTATTTCGCGAAAAAACGTTTCCCCCTGACTGCTGGGACCCACCGGACGGGCCAGCGTATTTCGTGAAAAAAACGTTCCCCCCGCTGTCAGCTCGGACCCACCGGAAGTGCCTCCTTATTACGCACAAAAAATGAATACTCCCCCTGCTAGCTGGGACCCACCATGGTGGGAGGCTGACTTGTGGGCCTACTAAGTTGACTGGGACGGGGGCCTTTGTCAACTTTAGTCAATATGAACGATTCTAGCTCCAGTGACCGTACGATGTCCATCCAACGGCCGTAGTGCTTCTTCAACCTCTGGTCTTCTTGCTCCAGCCGCCCAAAGCAGCGCCGGTCGTGCCGCATGCTCCTGCCTCCCGTGGCCGGCTGTGCTGCCGCAGAGGCCTCACCGCCCCTACTATTCCCACCGCTGGCCAGGCCCTGCGGTGACGGCAGCCTCACACCACATTCGAACCAGTGAACCCTCGTACTCCTCTCTGCGCGGGCTTCCACTGCCGCGTCTTCCCCGGCTCCCCGTTGTCCCCTTCCTAGGCCTCGCCGTCGTCCACCGCCCTGGTGCTCTCGGCGCGGCGTGGTCAAGGAACGACTTCCATCGGACGTGGACTATACGTGGAGAGGCTGACAGCTGGGTCCACGGCCGCAGCAAGAAAGTGCCTCCTTATTACGCGGAAAATAATGATTCCTCCACCTGATAGCTGGGACCCACCGGACGGGCCACTGTATTTCGCAAAAAAAAAAGTTTCCCCCTGACTGCTGGGACCCACCAGCTACATCTTCGCACGCAAGGAAGTGCGTCCGGGCAAAAAAATGATTCGCCCCCTGACTGCTGGGACCCACCAGCTACATCTTCGCAGGCAAGGAAGTGCCTGACAGTCGGGACCCACCTGGTCGAAGCGTACGTAGCGTTGTCATTCTGGTCGCGAACGTGTACGTACATATATACTGGTGGATGTAGAGGCGCGCACGTGTCATAGTAGAGGCGCGTACGTGTCGTAGTAGAGGCGCGCACGTAGCATGTACACGTACGTATAGCGGCCAGGGTGCAAGAAAGAAAATATGGCCACGTATGTGTACATACGGGCGGGGTCTCGAACGCCTACTCGCGCATACGTACGGCCAGGGCTGGTGTACATGGCTGGGTCGGAACGGAGAAACAGCGTCGTCGTCGTGTTCATGGGGAGGCAACGGAATGCGTCGTGTTCATGGGGAGGCAACGGAATGTGTCGTGTTCATCGGGAGGCAACGGAACGCGTGGGAGCCAACTGGCTGGGTCGGAACAGAATGCGTGGTCGTGTTCATCGGGAGGGCTTGGACGGAACAGGTGATGGAAACGAGGCCTGGCGTACCGCACAACGGAGGAAACGAACCTCCTACGTTCGGAACGGGGTCCTGTTGATCGGGAGGGGTCTGGCGTACCGCAAAACGGAGGAAACGGACCTGCTACGGTCGAAACGGGGGTCCTGTTGATCGGGAGGGGTGTGGCATACCGCAAAACGGACGAAACGGACCTCCTACGGTCGAAACGGGGGTCCTGTTGATCGGGAGGGGTGTGGTGTACCGCAAAACGGACGAAACGGACCTCCTACGTTCGAAACGGGGGTCCTGTTCATCGGGAGGGGTGTGGCGTACCGCAAAACGGGACTCCACGAGATACTATTCATCTCCACCGTCGACCTCCTTCAGCCTCCACGGGCTACCGTCGACCTCCTCCAGCCTCCACGCGCTCCTGTTCATCCAGCCTCCACCGCGCGCTACTCCACCGGCTACTGTTCAACCACCCCTCCACCGTCTACTGTTCATCCAGCCCGCCACACCATGGGGTCCTGTTCAACCACCCCTCCACGGGCACCCCTCCACCGTCTACTGTTCATCCAGCCCTCCACACCACGGGGTCCTATTCAACCACCCCTCCACGGGCACCCCTCCACCGTCTACTGTTCATCCAGCCCTCCACCACACCACGGGGTCCTTTTCATCCAGAGGCAACGCCACCGCTCACTGTTCATCCAAACCCCCCCGCAACGCTCACTGTTCATCCCAGAGGTAGCATTGTTCGGCTTCAGTTAGCAGCAGTAGCGAAGGAATCGCTCGATCGGGTTCAGTTAACAACCATCGATCGATCGCTCGGGTTCCGTAACGCGTAGCCTGCAGTGCAATCGCTCAGGTTCAGTTAGAGCCAACGCCTCGCACACACACGCGTACGTGTACGAGAGAAACGCGCATCGCTTGGCCCCCGACCTCCCACCGTAACCGGGAACTCCCTGAAATTTTCCTCCCGCTCGCTTCTACCACGGTTTTTTCCGTCATGGACGGCCCAAAGAATGTCATGCAGCTGCGTCTCCGGCCCGCCCAGGACGAAAAGCCCATTTTCTGTCATGATTTTTTGTCATAGAAGTAGGATCCCACCACATCTATGATGATACCGGGTTTTGTCACAATTATCGTCATAGAAGTGTCATACGTATGACAGAAAAAAAATTCGTTCGGCCCAAAATGTCACGGATGTATCTTTTTTTACTAGTGCATGTAGCAAGGCCTCGTATTCGGCTGCGTTGTTGGAGTCTGTGTATAATATTTGGAGTACGTACTGGACGATATCTCCTATGGGGGACGTTAATAGGACACCCGCCCCTAGCCCTGCCAACATTTTGGAGCCGTCAAAATGCATAACCCAGTTGGAATACGCGTCGTACTCTTTAGGGAGTTCGGCCTCCGTCCATTCGGCGACGAAGTCAGCCAGTACTTGGGATTTGATGGCTCGACGTGGTTTGTACGTGATGTCGAATGGTAGGAGCTCAATGGCCCATTTGGCAATCGGGCCCGTTGCATCCCGGTTGTTGATTATATCATTGAGGGGCACTTCAGAAGCCACCGTGATCGAGCACTCCTGAAAGTAGTGTCGCAATTTTCGAGATGCCATGAAGACTGCATATGCTATCTTTTGATAGTGAGGGTACCGGGATTTGCATGGTGTGAGGACGGTGGATACGTAGTATACCGGCTTTTGGAGTGCAAATTTGTGTCCGTCCTGTTCTCGTTCGACGACGAGTTCGGCGCTCACCTCCTGGTGTGTTGCCGATATATATAGAAGCATTGGTTCGCCAACGTTTGGCGCGGCCAGGATTGGGTTGCTTGCCAAAATGGCTTTTATTTCTTCCAGTCCGGCTGTCGCTGCGTCTGTCCATTCGAAGTTATCGGAGTGCCGTAGAAGGCGATAAAGGGGCAGCACCTTTTCCCCCAACCTGCAGATAAAGCGGCTTAAGGCTGCCACGCACCCGGCGAGTTTTTGGACCTGTTTGAGTTTGGTTGGCGTGGTCAACTACGATAGAGCTCGGATTTTGGCTGGATTTGCTTCAATTCCTCTGTTGGAAATGATGAAGCCCACTAGTTTACCGGCAGGGACGCCGAAGATGCACTTTTCCTGGTTAAGCTTGATGTCGTACGTGCAGAGGTTGTCGAATGTGAGACGCAAGTCGTCTATTAGTGTTTCGACGTGTCTAGTTTTGATGACGACGTCGTCCACGTAGGCCTCCATTGTTTTGCCGATTTGTTTCTCAAGGCATGTTTGGATCATGCGCTGGTAGGTGGCGCCGGCGTTCTTGAGCCCGAAAGGCATGGTGTTGAAGAAAAATGGCCCGTATGGCATAATGAATGCTGTTGCGGCTTGATCGGACTCCTTCATTTTGATTTGATGGTATCCGGAATATGCATCAAGGAAGCACAGCGAGTCGTGTCCTGCGGTAGCGTCAATGATTTGATCAATGCGGGGAAGAGGGAAGGGATCCTTAGGGCAAGCCTTGTTAAGGTCTTTGAAGTCGACTCATAGGCGCCAGGATTTATCCTTCTTTGGTACCATTACCAAGTTTGCCAGCCAGTCCGGATGTTTAATATCTTTAATGAATCCGGCCTCGATGAGTTTGGCTAGCTCCTCCCCCAGAGCTTGTCGTTTGGGTTCGGAAAAGCGCCGCAGTGTTTGCTTGACCGGCTTATATCCCTTTACTATGTGGAGGCTGTGTTCGGCCAGCTCGCGCGGGATTCCTGGCATATTTGAGGGGTGCCAGGCGAATATATCCCAGTTTTCGCGCAAGAAGTCTCGTAGTGCGGCGTCTACTGTGGGGCTGAGTTGCGCTCTGATGGAGGTTGTCTTCTTCCGGTATGTTGGATGGACCTGAAATTTGACTGTTTCTTCTGCTGGCTTGAAGAAAGTAGATTAGGGTCTTTTGTCCAGGATAACATCATCTCTATCCACAGTGGAGCGTAGTGCGGTTAGTTCTTCAGCCACAAGGGCCTCAGACAATGCCTCGAGGGCCAAGGATGCGGTTTTGTTCGCGGCGCGGAGTGCTATATCCGGATCGCTGACGAGGGTGATTATTCCATTAGGCCCGGACATTTTTAGCTTCATATACCCATAATGAGGTATGGCTTGAAAGCGCATGAAGGCCTCTCGCCCTAACAGGGCGTGGTATCCACTGTTGAAAGGGGCCACCTGGAAAGTTATTTGTTCGAACCGATAATTCTCCGGCGTGCCGAATACCACATCAAGTGTAATTTTTCCCGCACACCGCGCTTCCCGATTAGGAATGATACCTCGAAAGGTTGTGCTACTTTTCTCGATGCGGCTCCTGTCTATTTCCATCTTGTGGAGCGTGTCCTCGTAAATGAGGTTTAGTCCGCTGCCGCCGTCCATGAGGACTTTTGTAAGTCGAAAGCCGCCCACGATGGGACTGAGGACTAATGCAACTGGCGCTCGGACTTTTCTGTATTTAGGTTTGTCACTGGAGTTAAAGGTTATGGCCATGCGTTCCAGGGGTCAATTGCAGCGACCTGGCAAACTTTGGCGAGATCGCGCAGTGCCCTTTTACGCTTATTGTTTGAAGCGAATGTCTCGAAGACTGTCAATACTCTATTGTCGTCGTTTGCTGGAGGGTGTTGTTCTGGGGTGTCCTTGATAAGGATGCCCTCGCCGCTCTTGGCTACCTGCCGAAGTATCCAACATGCTCTAAGGCTGTGGGTTGCCACGGTATCCGGCGTCGTGTGTATTTTGCATGGGCCATTGAGCCATCCCTCCAGAACGGTGCCGTGTGGCGTAATGGGTTTGTGTTTTTTGACTGTTCGGCTGGGCGTGCCACGGGGGTGCGTCCTCTTCGCCTGTAGGATGAGTTGGGTTGGGACCGACGGTTCCCAGCGAGCTGCCTGAGTTTTCCAGGCGCTTTCCATCGCGTTGTACTTTTGTACGATAGTTGCTAAGTCAGCGAACTTTAGTATGCGGCGGCGATTGATGGCGTTGAGGATACCTTCGTCCGCGCAGTTGTTGCAGAATGCCGCTATCACGTCTTCGTCGCGGCAATCTTTTACCTTGTTTTTCACAAGGAGGAATATGGCCTAGAAGTGGTGGACCGTTTCCTGAGACTTTTGTTTGATGCTTATGAGAGCGTCTATGTCCGCGTGGGTGGGTGGGTCGAAATCCGAACCCTGACCCGATTTCGGATCCGGAGTTTGAAGATCTACCGGACCTGGCAGTTCGGGCTCCGGGATATCGATTGATTTTTTAGGCTCATCGTCCGACTCCATGTTCGGAGGACGAGACATGCCTTTCTGCCGGAGAATATCCGGCCCTTCAAGATCGGATATCCGAACATAGTTCGTCTTCAATATAGTAGGAGAGTTGCTCCGTTCCTCGACTACCACTATCTGATGGGTGATCGGCGGAGTTTTAATTTCTCTATGGTCAGGTTTAAGCCCGACCCGATCGTAGTTTGTAGCGACCCCCAAGGTTGCCATGCGATCCAAGAGTTTGTTCAACGACGATAACTCCATTGGATCCATGTGGGCGGAGTATTCGGGATCAATGCGGAGGCGATTTTCGATGACTTGAGAGGTCATCATCGGCTTAAGGGCCGACCCGGCGGTCATGACGAAGCCGCCCAGCCGGAGGATTTGGCCTGGGGCCAGGGCTCCTCCGGGGATGATATTATCCTTGAAAACAAGGCGAGCCGTCAACCCTCTTGGCGACGGCACAGTGGAACTCTCAATGAAAGCACCAATGTCGGTGTCAAAACCGGCGGATCTCGGGTAGGGGGTCCCGAACTGTGCGTCTAGGATCGATGGTAGGAGACGGGGGACACGATGTTTACCCAGGTTCGGGCCCTCTCTATGGAGGTAATACCCTACTTCCTGCATGATTGATCTTGAAGAATATGAGTGTTACAAGAGTTGATCTACCACGAGATCGTAATGGCTAAACCCTAGAAGTCTAGCCTATATGAATATGGTCATGAGTCTCCCTACCCGGACTACGCTCTTCGGTTTATATAGATATCGGAGAGATCTAGGGTTACATTGGGTCGGTTATATCAGACGGAATCTACATAGTCGGTTGCCAAGCTTGCCTTCCACGCCAAGTAGCATCCAATCCGGACACGGGTTCAATCTTCGGTCTTCATGTCTTCACAGCCCATCAGTGCGGCCCACAGATAACAGGCCGCACGCCCGAGGACCCCTTAGTCCAGGACTCCCTCAGGCGTGACCTGAGCGCAGCCCCCGTGCCCAGCCCCCTCGCGTGACTCTCCCGAGAGGAGGTGTTGCGATGAGGCCGGACACTGAGCTCAAGGGCTCCCTGAGGCTCATACGGCCGTGGGGCCGCCCTCAGTTTTTTATCACCAGCGTGAAGCATAGCGCTTCCGCACTTGCATGGGCATAGCCGCTCCTCGGCAGTGTCGACGGCTAGCGCGGAGCATGGTTCTTCCACTGGTACGTGGGACGGGACTCCCTACTGCGGAGAACCCCCGGGTCGTGTACAGCCCCGCCCTGACACGTGGCTTGCACGGCAGGGCTAGACGAGGTGTGTTTGGGCACTCGTGAGCTAGCGCGGGACTCACGAGGCCCTACCTCAAGGCGGGTTGCGCCTAGTCTTGATTCTTGTTTGCCATGGTGGTCCTGCGAGGTGGTTAGACAACCTGCACCGAACGAATCTCCAGAGGTTATCGCGTGAGAAGGCCAAGCACCAACGACCCCAGGAGGTGACGTGAACGGGGCCGGCCGCCAGACAGAGCTCAGCCATTGGATTTATCGACGCTGCAGGGACGGGCCGGAGCACAGACGCCGTGCCTAATCCTCTCACGCGATGGGTCCTGAAGAAAGACGATCGGCGCACGGCTCCCGTGGTGGGTGATAATCAAGCAGATGATAACCATAGATAGATTACGCATGGAAAGCAAGCTAGCTTAAGTAAATGCAGGAATGATACACGCCACTAGGTCAGGCCCAAGCGGCTTGGGGATGATGCAGCCCGAGGGGCGCCCCCGGCAAGGTAAGCTAAAGACATAAAAAAGAGGTACATGCCACAGGGATGGACCCACGCGGCCTAGGAATGATGCATCCCTGAGGGCGCTCCCAGCTAAATAAACTTGGAAAATGTCACCTGGTTTTGTCATAGAAGGGGTGTTGGGGCAGCTGAAGATGCGTGGCGAAGGGGTTGCTTCTCACGAGCCACCAGGGCCCTGAGCCTTGGGAGGCTCCGAAGGCCCAGGCGGGTCCTTGAGGACCGTCTCCATCTCCGCTAGGACTGCGTGATGCCTGGCCTCCTGAGCCGCCAGGACGCTCCACAGGTTGCGCTGGAACGCGGACGCCATGCTCGGTAGGCCGAACGGCATGCGAACGTAGTTGTGAGCTGGACCCTCGCAATTTTCCCACGCGTGATGGCCGGAAGAGCTCCTGAGATGCGGCTGATGACCCACAAGAAAAGAGGATCTATCGTAGTCCTTTCGATAAGTAAGAGTGTTGAACCCAACGAGGAGCAGAAGGAAATGACAGGCGGTTTTCAGTAAGGTATTCTCTGCAAGCACTGAAATTATCGGTAACAGATAGCTTTGTGATAAGGTAATTTGCAATGGGTAACAAGTAACAAGTGTAAATAAAGTGCAGCAAGGTGGCCCAATCCTTTTTGTAGCAAAGGACAAGCCTGGACAAATTCTTATATCAAGGAAAACGCTCCCGAGGACACATGGGAATTATCGTCAAGCTAGTTTTCATCACGCTCATATGATTCGCGTTCGGTACTTTGATAATTTGATATGTGGGTGGACCGGTGCTTGGGTGCTGCCCTTCCTTGGACAAGCATCCCACTTATGATTAACCTCTATTGCAAGCATCCGCAACTACAAAATAAGTATTAAGGTAAACCTAACCATAGCATGAAACATATGGATCCAAATCAGCCCCTTACGAAGCAACGCATAAACTAGGGTTTAAGCTTCTGTCACTCTAGCAACCCATCATCTACTTATTACTTCCCAATGCCTTCCTCTAGGCCCAAACAATGGTGAAGTGTCATGTAGTCGACGTTCACATAACACCACTAGAGGAAAGACAACATACATCTCATCAAAATATCGAACTAATACCAAATGCACATGACTACTTATAGCAAGACTTCTCCCATGTCCTCAGGAACAAACATAACTACTCACAAATCATATTCATGTTCATAATTAGAGGGGTATTAATATGCATAATGGATCTGAACATATGATCTTCCACCAAGTAAACCAACTAGCATCAACTACAAGGAGTAATCAACACTACTAGTAACCTACAGGTACCAATCTGAGGTTTGGATACAAAGATTGGATACAAGAGATGAACTAGGGTTTGAGAGGAGATGGTGCTGGTGAAGATGTTGATGAAGATTGAACCCCTCCCGATGAGAGGATCGTTGGTGATGACGATGGTGATGATTTCCCCCTCCCAGAGGGAAGTTTCCCCAGCAGAAGAGCTCTGCCGGAGCCCTAGATTGCTTCTGCCAAGGTTCCGCCTCGTGGCGGCGGTGTTTGAAAACTAGATTATGATTTTTTCCAGGGTAAAAGACTTCATATAGTAGAAGATGGGCACCGAAGGCCTGCCAGGGGGCCCACGAGGCAAGGGGGCGCTCCCAGGGGGGTAGGGGGCGCCCCCCACCCTCGTGGATGGTGGGTGGCCCCCCTCTGGTAGTTTCTTCGCTCAGTATTTTTTATTAATTCCAAAAATGACTTCCGTGGAGTTTCAGGACTTTTGGAGTTGTGCAGAATAGGTCTCTAATATTTGCTCCTTTTCCATCCTAGAATTCCAACTGCCGACATTCTCCCTCTTCATGTGAACCTTGTAAAATAAGAGAGAATAGGCATAAGTATTGTGACATGATGTGTAATAAGCCCATAATGCAATAAATATCGATATAAAAGCATGATGCAAAATGGACGTATCAGCGGCCCCGTTGAGCCCTGGGATGTCGATGCAGACGCGCAGCCCGCTATCCTCGCCTGGATGGGGAGCCGCGCTTGGTGAGCGGCGATCGCTGCGCATGGCGCTTGCTTCCTGCAGCTCCTGAGTGGCCTTGGCGATGAACTCCTGAACGCTGGGCGCTCCTCGCCCTATGTCTTCCATAGGGAAACGTGCCATGAAGCACGCCTCCAAGTGGTGCCCAAGCGCTTCCCTCGTGATGTTGGCGAGGTCTGAGGCCCTCCAGAAGAGAGCCCCCGAGCCCTGCCCAAGGAGGGCGCGCCTTCCTATGCGAGGGAGGGAGGCGCCCCGGGCGTGGGTGCTGATCCTGATGTGGCACCGCTTGAGGCACCGCTCCCTTGAGGCCCTGTGCGGAGTAGCTGCCTCTTCTTCTTGGGGATGGCCTCGGGAGGGTACTCGCCCTTAGTGTCGGGGTCTTCGATTGCTGCGGCTTGGAAGGCGCGCTCGAGGGAGCACACCGCGTCTCTTTCTTCGTAGGGGACTGTCGTGGTTTTTTCACGGCAGATGTCCTAGAGAAAGAACTTAGTCGTGGAGCCATCGCTATGGGTTAGCTTAAAGGGGTTAAAGAGGACAAGGGACGCAAGAGAGTTTTTATACTAGTTCGGCCCCTTACGATGAAGGTAAAAGCCTACGTCTAGTTGTGATGGAATTGATGGGGTTTCGATGACCAGGGAGCGAATACGCTTTGCCTGAGTCTCGAGTTGTTGTCTGTTGTTCTTGAACCGCCGCCGGGTCGTCCCCTTATATACATGGGTTCACGCCCGCCGGTTTACAGAATCCCGAGGCCGGCTCATAATCGTGTCCGGCTCGGTCTCTGCTACTTCTATATTACAACACAAGTTTACATATCAATGCCGGTTTATGTCTACAGGCCTTAAACCGGCTTTGGGCCCTGGGCCTTCATGAAGCGTCACCGTCTGTCTTCATGGACTTCAGATATAGATGAACTACTTATGGGGTTAACCCGGCCTCTCCTGGCCGGTTTACGCCCAGTGGTAATATCCCCAACATTAGGCCCCAGATTGATTTGGATTGGTTCATGTCAATCCTCAATACTTAAGAAAATTTCTTCTTCAACATCTTCACATAATCTTGTAAACCGCCGTGACATCATCTTCTAGGATCATGGTAAACCGCCGTGACGTCACCTGTCATTAACGAGCCTCCAACAATCGAGGCGACAGCTCCGCCTCATATCCAAAGTTTAGGCTCCTCGATTTTCGCGCCTGACACTTATCTTTCTGCTCTTATAAATAGGGCGAGGGGGTCTTTCCATTTTTCCCCCTCGTGCCTCTTCACCTCGTCCTCTTCCTTATGCTGCCCGACCTTTGAAGCTCCGCCGCCACCGTCGACCTTCGCTTCTGCCTCAACTCCGGCCGCTGCATCACCCTGAACGCACCAGAGAAACGCGGCGCCTCTCCGCTCTTCCATCAGCATCGGTAAGCCTTCTTTCCTTCCGCCATAGATCTGTCATTAGGGTTTCAGTGTTCATCGGTGTTCGTCGGTGTTCGTCGTTTGTGCAATAGCTCTTTGATTCCAACCGTGATATTTATCCTGTACAGCGATAGCCGTAGCCCTTCTTTTCCATCCATGCATCTCGTTTAAGTAGAAAATCCCATCTGAACCTTCATCAACTGCTTCGGTACCAATATTTAGGTCTAAATATATTTTCATTTTCTGACATGCGGTAGATCCAAAATTATAATGCCAACTTGTGAAACCTGTTTTTCCCTTCACTTATACATCTTTAATACCAGATTGGGCGGTTTAACTTCACAGAAAAAAAGAATGACCCGGTAGATACCATTAGTCCCCTGTTGAACCGCCAATGCATTACACCGTTTCCATTGTCAGACTCCGGTTTATGAATAACCAAATCCGGTTTATCAATATGCTTGTATCCTTAAACTGCTGTATAGTTGTCCACTGTAAATCTTAAACCGGCAATAATCATGTTTCAGACTTCTATTGCCATGGCAAAGCAAGTCTATGAGTGCAATTGGGCTCCTTCTCGAGTAACCGAAGAACAGTTAAACAATCTTGTTAAAACGGGCGCTTTAGCCAAGAAAGATGTCATCCACTGGAGGGTCCCTGGCCCGGAAAATCCTCCTACACCCAAGGATGGAGAGGCAGTCGTGTTTGCTGATCATCTCGGACGAGGTTTTAGCCCTCCCGGTTCAAATTTTTTCCGAGATGTACTAGCCAATTTTCAGCTGCGCCCTCAAGACATCGGTCCCAACTCTGTGACCAACATCTGTCACTTCCAAGTATTCTGTGAGGTTTATCTGCAAGAGGAACCTACAGTTGATCTGTTTAGGGATTTCTTTCACTTAAACCATCGCACCGAGTTCTCAGATGGACCCAATACAGAACTGGGCGGAATGGCGGTTCAGAAAAGGAAAGAAGTCACCTTCCCTCATCCCAAACTCCATAGTCACCCCAAAGAGTGGAACCAGACTTGGTTTTATTGCATGGATACCTCTCCATCTGATGAGAACCCCCTGCCGGGTTACCGCCCTGAACGCGTGAGTAACACACATCCTTTTCCTCAAAGGCTGACTGCCAGAGAAAGGGCCAACTATGCTCCTCAATTATCAAAGCTTAGAGCCTTCATGGCAAACGGTTTGACAGGAGTTGATCTTGCTCGTTGTTGGATAAGCTGGAGTATTTTGCCCTTAAGCCGGCGCTCCGGTTTGATGTGTGAATATACGGGGAGTTTGAAGGATGCTCAGTGGCACATTGGCATTCAGCTTACAGATGCAGAAATCACTGAGGCTGTAAAAAAGATATTGAACGAACCGGAGGCTGTCTGTGCCCAAACCGGACTACTCCCTTTCTACACCTTCAACAAACCACCAGCTGTAAGAATCATATAATCTTTTTATCTGAAGTTGCTTCTGTCTAAATATTCTCTAAAAGTGTGATTATTTTCTGACAGGGTGATGATCCGTTTTGGAACAAGAAACCATCGCAGGACAAACCGGTGAAGCCGCAAGACAAACCGGTCAAGCCAGTTCGTCCAAAGACCAAGGTTGTAAAAAAACCTGCCAAGAAAAGGACCACTGCATCCTCCGATCTACCAGCTGATGATGATGTGGGTAATCCGGAACCAGAGGTAGAACTTGACTCTCTTGGTTCATTTTTCGTACATCTCATTGACAATGATTATTATCAGGACGACGCTGAAGGCAGTCATGCTAAGGACGTAGAGGTAACCATTCTTTCCTCCGATTCAGATCCTCTGCCAACATCAAAAATCCGTCAAGCAAACCGGAAAGTAAAATTTTCTCACCCTCTTGCTTACTTGGATCCAAACTTTCTTTTGAAGACGCAGCAGCACGAGGCTCGCCGTACAACCCGGCACAGCGGCCAGGTAGTTACCTCCGCCGGTTTACCGAACAGTCCGGTTCGGAAACGCCGATCCGAGGTCTCTTATCCCATTGATACTTCATACCCCAAAGCAGGTTGTTTCCGCCAGCCTCTTAACCCGTCTGATTCAAATTATCAGGGTACTTCTCACTCATCTTCTGGCAAGTCATCGGCCACACAGCTTCCGCCCCTCAAAACAGTTCCTGGGTGAGCTATGCACGTGTCTTTATTCTTGATATGTTACCTTTTCATACTGTACTGATTCTCATGTCTATCTTTTCTCAGCGCCAAGCCGAGACCCAGCAAGAAGGCTCGGTTAAGCAAACCGGCTGATGATAATGTAGCTGTTGAACCGGAAAAAACTCCAGATCCAGAAGAAAACGATGCTGACGACATGCTTAACGATCCGCCGCCTCAAGACCATGATTTCCTTGCCGAACAAGTGCAAGTTGACACTACCAGCGATGCAGACCGGCCAACCAGCCCTGTCCGAACTGATGACAAACCGGTTAGTCCAGTTAAGGATACTGACAAACCGCCGACTCCAGTGAAGGCTACTAATGACCAAGATGATGACATTATGATTACTGGCACTGGCCACACCACTCCTGGCAACCCTATCGCTTTGTCAAAGCATACTGCCAAGGACGACCTCTCTGCTATCGGCAAAGGCAAATGGAATGCCGATTTATCAAGCTACGCCCATCTCAATGCTCAAGACATTCACTCTGGCTTCTTGAACCGCCTGTATACCAGCCATGACTATGAAGCTAGTTTGGTAAACTTGATGAAGGAGCGACATGAGCTAACTACTATTTTTCTATTTTGTCCAATTGCAGTTTATCAACTCCTAGTAGCCCCCAAGTGACGGTTTATGATACCAATCTAAACCGGGACTGTTGTCATAACTTAACTTTGCATATTTAGCCTCCAAGGACTGGATGACCTCTTTATGATGAACCGGTTCCTTAAAATTTGCCATACTGCTCTTTCACCGGTATAGCCCCCAAGGGCCGGTTTAACTTTGTAAAGATGAACCGGGACTGTATAAGAATTCCCATACCAACAGTTTTTGAGCAAACACACATTAGCCCCCAAGTGCCAAGATTAATACTTGTATTGTGCTTGGGACTTGTAGAAATTTCTGATAAGGAGCAAATATGCATTAGCCCCCAAGTATCAAGGGCATAACTTGTTATGTGCTTGGTACTTCAAATGTGTACTGTCAACTCATTATGTATCTGTCTTTTTATAGACTGAACTGAGCAAGAAGGAAAGCCAAACCGCTGATCTGCAAGAGAATATCAAGTCCCAACAGGCCGAAACTTCCAAAGCAAAAGATGAGCTGACGAGCGCCTTAGCCGCTATGGAAAAGCTAAAGGAGAGCTTCGCCAAGGAACGGGCGGATTGGAACACAGAGAAATCCGCTTTGCGGAAAAGAGCTGAAGACTCAGAAGCAGCTCTCAAACCGGTGGTAGACGAGCTGACTGGTGTAAAGCGGCAGATACAAGCCATGACTGCTGCTGTGTTCGGTAAGCATCCTTGCTTTATACTTTCAACATATCTTCCCATGTGTTGCCAGTTTACAGATGTTTGTAATGATACAGGAACTCGCATTAGTCCTCTGGGCTCTGATGTTTAGAAGAAGCTGAAGGCTGCCTACACACTGATAGAGAAACTATATACCGGCGCACAACGAATTATCTGCACCGCTTCTCACAATAAGCCGCCCCCGACGTCAATCAAGGATACCTTAGACAGGCTATCTATGCTGCCTGCCCGGGTAGAAGAGCTAAAGAGGTCTGCTGCAAGGGCTGGCGCTCTGACCGCACTAACCCGGGCAAAAGCATGGGTTCCTGACCTTGATCCGACGGACGTGGCTAAAGGCTACCCAAGCTTAAAAGAAGACGGATCAGAATTTGGCACTGAAGATCTCCGCACCATAAACCGGGAAGTACATCCACTGGCTTGTCAACTTGCTGAAGAGGTTGATCTTTCATTTTACCAGGCGAGTTATGATGCCAATAACAAGCGGGTTGCTGCACCAACTCCTGAGGCTCAAAACCTGATCCCTCCAATCCGTAAGCACACTTATGCCCCAGATATTGAACCGTCAACCCTTATAAGCGACGAAGATGTGTTCCAAGCTTTAACTGGGATCTACTGGACAACTATTGACTTCCAGCCACTGGGTAGAGGCGAAGAAGATGAACCGGTGCAAGATGATCCGCAGCCATCAGGTCAAGCTGATAAGCAATCATAATCCGGGGGCCGGTTTAGTCTTCCACGTACTGCAATGCTTATTGAGAAACAATTATCCCTGTGGGCACTGAAACGCCTTGTAATAGGCTAGTTAAAACACTTGGTCTGTTATGCCTTCGTGCATATTTATCTGCAACTGATGCGTGTTAATCCGCCATGCTTTAAGATATGATGTTCGTAATCCATAGCTATTTATTCAAGTTGTTCCTGCAGATAAGAAGCTTAAAGTGCCCTGTCGGTTTACCACCGGGCGGGTCATGATACCCAAATATATATATGACCACGGTTTATAACCAAGGTTGTAAAAGATAACCAAATATGTAAATATATGATACCTGTGACCTTTAAGCATAGTGTTGGCTGACCAACTTTGTAATGAGGGTAATAACCGTAATCCGGAGTAGATGTAACTCCTGTTATATGATGCCGGTTTATTAGAAAACCGTTCCGGGCTGTGATAAACATCGGTTTATTCCATACTGGTGACTTTTAGCCAAAACCAGACTGGGCTGATAGTCTCCGGATTATAACTTGATCATGTACTGACAACTTGTAGTTGACAACCTAACCGGGTTGATAAACGCCGGTTTGAAAACGTCACAAATCTTATGAAAACAAAGAAAACTCAGCAAAAGGCAAATAAAAACCGTTGTAGTCGAGGCTTTTCACGGGATGCCAGGCCCCAAATTCGATCAAGAGGTGTAGTTATGGTTCGGGTTCGACCAAGCCCCCAAGTGATGCTGTGGCATTACGCCGATCAAGAGGTGTAGCTATGGTTCGGGTTCGACTAAGCCCCCAAGTGATGCTGTGGCATTGCGCCGATCAAGAGGTGTAGCTATGGTTCGGATACGACCAAGCCCCCAAGTGATGCTGTGGCATTGCGCCGATCAAGAGGTGTAGCTATGGTTCCGATACGACCAAGCCCCAAGTGATGCTGTGGCATTGTGCCGATCAAGAGGTGTAGCTATGTTTCGGATACGACCAAGCCCCCAAGTGATCTAATATGAAGCTTTGAGAAGCTAAATCAAGGGGTAAACCGGACGCCGCTTTGTAAGCTCCATGTAACCACACATGATGTAAGGAAAACAACAGATACCCCGCTTTAGCTGAGGGTCCGGTTTATTATATTGATCATAATATATACAATGTCATAATATGTACATAAGCAGAGCCTGTAGCTTAAGTATAGTAGGGCCGAAGATGAGCAATATTCCACGGCCGGTTGGTCTCCTCCTCCGATTTACGGGAGTCTTTGCGCTCTCGAACATTGATTAGGTAGTATGACCCGTTGTGCAGATTCTTGCTGACCACAAAGGGCCTTCCCAAGGGGGGATAGCTTGTGCATGTCAGTCTGATCCTGGATGAGTCGAAGCACCAAATCACCTTCTTGAAAGGTTCTGGTTCTAACCCGGCGGCTATGATAACGACGCAGATCTTGCTGATAAATCGCCGAACGGGCTGCTGCCATGTCACGTTCCTCATCTAACAGGTCAAGAGCTTCCTGCCGTGCCTTCTCGTTGTCAGCTTCAACATATGCCGCTACACGAGGCGAGTCATGACGGATGTCACTAGGAAGAACCGCTTCCGCTCCATAAACCATGAAGAATGGTGTGTATCATGTCGATCTGTTGGGTGTGGTATTGATGCTCCATAATACTGAAGGTAGCTCCTCAATCCAACAGCCCGGAGTCCGTTGCAAAGGAACCGTAAGCCGGGGTTTGATGCCTCTCAAGATCTCTTGATTGGCCCTCTCCGCTTGACCATTAGACTGTGGGTGAGCCACTAATGACACGTCAAGCCGGATGTGCTCATGTTGACAGAACTCCTTCATGGCACCTTTGGACAGATTGGTACCATTGTCTGTTATAATGCTGTGTGGAAAGCCGAACTGGAAGATCACCTTTTTGATGAATTGAACCGCCGTGGCTGCGTCACACTTACTAACTGGCTCTGCCTCCACCCACTTTGTGAACTTATAAACCGCCACCAAAAGGTGGGACTTCTTGTCCTTGGACCTCTTGAAAGGCCCAACCATATCCAGCCCCCAAGTGGCAAACAGCCAGGTGATTGGAATCATCCTCAATTCTTGAGCCAGTACATGAGCGCGTCTTGAGAATTTCTGACAGCCATCACATCTTTTGACCAAGTCCTCGGCATCAGCATGAGCTGTCAACCAATAAAAACTATGACGAAATGCCTTGGCCACCAAAGATTTTGAACCGGCGTGGTGACCACAATCTCCTTCGTGGATCTCATGCAAAATTTCATGGCCTTCCTCAGGAGACACACAGCGTTGAAACGCCCCTGTCACACTGCAATGATGTAACTCTCCATTGATAATAGTCATGGATTTGGACCGCCGGATTATCTGCCTGGCCAGAGTTGCATCCTCTGGTAACTCGCCCCGGTTCATATACGCCAGATATGGAACCGTCCAATCCGGGATAACATGAAGGGCCGCCACCAACTGAGCCTCCAGATCAGGAACAGCCAAATCCTATTCACCAGGGAGCTTGACGGACGGATTATGCAAAACATCCAGGAAGACATTAGGTGGAACCGGTTTACGTTGGGAACCCATGCGGCTTAAAGCGTCCGCTGCTTCATTCTTTCGCCGGTCCACATGCTCCACCTGATAACCTTTAAAGTGACCTGCAACAATATCCACCTCACGACGATTTGCTGCCATTAGTGGGTCCTTGGAATCCCAAGTACCGGACACTTGTTGAGCCACCAGATCCGAGTCACCGAAGCACTTAACTCGGCTTAGATTCATCTCCTTAGCCATCTGAAGACCATGGAGTAAAGCCTCATATTTAGCTGCATTGTTAGTTCAAGGGAACATTAAACGGAGAACATAAAAAAAACTTATCACCTCGTGGGGAAGTAAATACGACTCCAGCCCCCGAGCCCTCCAATTGACTGGACCCATCAAAATGAATAGTCCAATAAGTATGATCCGGCTTCTCCTCTGGCGCTTGTAATTCTGTCCAATTATTGATGAAATCCACAAGTGCCTGAGATTTGATCCCCGTTCGGGGTATGTATTTCAACCCATGAGGCCCGAGCTCGATAGCCCACTTAGCAATCCGGCCAGTTGCTTCCCTGTTCTGGATTATATCCCCCAAAGGAGCAGAGCTGACCACCGTGATGGGATGACCTTGGAAATACTGCTTAAGCTTCTGGCTTGCCATAAAACCCCATACACCAATTTTTGCCAATGCGGGTACCTCTGCTTGGACTCAATAAGTACCTCACTGATATAGTAAACTGGCCGCTGAACCGGATATTCCTTTCCTGCCTCCTTGCGCTCCACCATAATAGCCACACTAATAGCCCGAGTATTAGCTGCCACATATAGCAACAATGGTTCTTTATCCACTTGAGCGGCGAGAATCGGCGGATTAGCCAGCTGCCACTTTAAGTCCTCAAATGCTTCATTAGCGGTGTCACTCCAGACGAAGTTATCCGTTTTCTTCAGCATCGGATACAAAGGGATGGCCTTCTCGCCAAGGCGACTGACAAACCGGCTCAACGCGGCAATCCGGCCTGCCAGGCATTGAACATCATTGATACACTTTGGTTTAGCCAAGGAGGTGATGGCTTTGATCTTTTCCGGATTAGCTTCAATGCCCCTGTTAGACACCAAAAAGCCCAAGAGCTTGCCTGCAGGTACACCAAAGACACACTTGGCTGGATTAAGCGTCATTTCATAAACCTGCAGGTTATCAAAGGTTTCCTTCAAGTCATCAATCAATGTCTCCTTCTTCCTTGATTTTACTACAATATCATCCACATATGCATGAACATTGCGGCCGATCTGTTTATGAAGACAATTTTGCACACACCGTTGATAAGTCGCCTGGGCACTCTTGAGCCCAAAGGGCATGGACACATAGCAGAAGGCTCCAATGGGAGTTATGAAGGCTGTCTTCTCCTGGTCCTTAACTGCCATTTTGATCTGATGATAACCAGAATATGCATCCAAAAAGCTTAAACGCTCGCAACCCACCGTAGCATCAATAATTTGATCAATACGGGGAAGGGCAAAAGGATCTGCTGGACAAGCTTTGTTGAGATCTGTGTAGTCCACACACATACGCCAAGTGCCATTCTTCTTGAGGACCAGCACCGGATTAGCCAACCACTCTGGATGGAATACTTCAACGATAAATCTAGCCGCCAAGAGCCTAGCTACTTCTTCTCCAATAGCTTTGCGTCTTTCTTCATTGAACCGGCGGAGAAACTGCTTGTCCGGTTTATACTTAGGATCAACATTGAGAGTGTGCTCAGCGAGTTCTCTCGGTACACCTGGCATGTCAGAAGGCTTCCATGCAAAGATGTCCTGATTCTCACGGATGAACTCGATGAGCGCGCCTTCCTATTTCAGATCCAAGTTAGCGCTGATGCTAAACTGCTTGGACGAATTCGCCAGGCACGAAGTCAACAAGCTTAGTCTCATCAGCCGATTTAAATTTCAGGGCCGGATCATGCTCTATAGTTTGTTTCTTCAACGAAGTCATATCCGCCAGATCAACATTGTCCTTGTAAAACTTCAACTCTTCTGTTACACAAACTGACTCAGCATAAGCCGCATCACCTTCTTCACACTCCAGAGCAATCTTGCGGCTCCCATGCACGGTTATAGTTCCCTTGTGACCCAACATCTTGAGCTGCACATAGACATAACAAGGCCGTGCCATAAACTTAGCACAAGCTGGCCGTCCAAATAGGGCATGATACGGGCTTCTGATTTTCACCACTTCAAAGGTCAAGGTTTCTGATCTCGAGTCATGCTCATCTCCAAAAGCCACCTCCGGAGCTATCTTACCAACAGGATAAGCCGACTTACCAGGCACAACACCATGGAACACCGTATTGGACAGTTTAAGATTTTTATCTGTCAGCCCCATGCGACGGAAAGTTTCATAATAAAGGATATTGATACTACTCCCTCCATCCATGAGTACCTTAGTGAACTTATAACCTCCCACCTGAGGTGCCACCACCAGAGCCAGATGACCCGGATTGTCAACCCAGGGCGGATGATCTTCTCTACTCCACACAATTGAGTGCTCGGACCAGCGCAAATAATGGGGCACCGCCGGTTCAACGGCATTCACCGCCCTTTTATGAAGCTTCTGATTGCGTTTGTCCAAGCTAGTGGTGAAGACATGATACTGTCCGCTATTCAACTGCTTCGGGTTGCTCTGGTAACCCGACTGCTGCTGATTGCCTTGGTGATTATAGCCACCTTGGTTACCCTGATTACCGTGGAAGCCTGAACCGGAATTTCCTCCGGCATAACCCGGCCCATGAGAGCCGGGGCCCGAACCGCCTCCTGGTCCATGATCATACCGGAAAGAATCAGAATTTTTGAACTCCTGCATGATGTAATAATCTTTCCAGAGGTGCGTGGACGGTTCCTCCTTCGTCGCATGCTTTGGGCAAGGCTGGTTCACCAGATAAGACAAACGGTCCGGATTAGGATTTGGCCTTCCACCGCGCTAGAGTGGTTTACCCTTACGCCGCTGGCCCTTGTCATGTGCATTAGTGTTAGCCACAAAGTCTAAACCGTGGTCCGCCTTATGCTTGCCGCCGTTTCCATGACCCGCCAGGTTGTGGTGCTGCCCCTTGGCGTTGCTGCTCTTTTTTCCCTTCCCTGTCTTATCATCGTCAGACTCAGGATCCTTGGTACTATCAGAGTCGGCATATTTAACCAGTGCAGCCATGAGGGTTCCCATGTCATTACAATGACGTTTGAGCCGTCCCAACTTCAACTTCAGGGGTTCAAACCGGCAATTGCCTTCCAATGTTAAAACTGCAGTGTCAGCGTTGATGCGGTCCGATGAATGCAAAATCTCCGAAACCCGGCGCACCCAATGGGTTGTTGACTCTCCTTCCTCCTGGACATAGGCAGCTAAGTCCACAATTGACATGGGCTGCTTGCATGTATCCTTGAAATTCTGAATGAACCGGGCTCTCAACTCGGCCCATGACCTGATGGAATTAGCCGGTAAGCTCTTTAACCAAGTGCGGGCTGTCCCTTCTAGCATCATGGTGAAGTATTTCACACATGCCACATCATCCACATCCAGCATCTCCATGGGCATCTCATAGCTTTCGACCCGTGTTTCAGGGGATAAATCAGCGGTGTAATTCGGCACCTTGCGCGGGCCCTTGAAATCCTTGGGCAGGCGCACATTGCGTAACGCCGGGACGAGACACGACACTCCCAAAGAACTAGAGGTAACCCCTGGTTCCACCGATGTGGTTGGACGAACCGGAGTAAGCTGACGGGCTTCATGCTGCGCCGCTAACTCGGCCTCCCCGTGTGCCCAAGCCCGGTCCACCACCTCCTGAGCATCACCAGCACCACCCGCCGGGTTATTGCCACGGGGCGGATCACGGTTCCGCGCATTGCTTGACACTGCCGGTTTATCCATACGCCTGCTGTAACTCCGGCTTGGACGGGGAGTAGAATGAATCCGATCGCGACTATATGAATAAGCCTCCTGTTGAACCAAGGCTGTCTGAAGAAGCTCCTTAACCCGACGCGTCTCGACCGCCGCCGGAGAATCGCCTTCGATCGGGATGGCCGCCAGCCGTGAAGCGGCAGCGACAATGTTGTCCACTGGGTTAGAATAATGACTCGGTGGCGTAGGGACATGCGGTACTACAATGTTGTTCTGATGAGGCGGGTCCACCAAACATGGCTGAACTGGCGCCCCTGCTCCAGGTGCCTCCGCCCGGTTTACCACCGGCGGATTACTGGTCCCTGCTCCTTGGGTGTTAAAGAGATTTCTAGCGTCATAAACCGGCGGCAGGCGAGATCGGTCCCTCCTCTTCAGGACTTCGTTCGATGCACTCTGATCTAGCATAATCCGGTAAGCTTGTGCATCCAAAGCGGCCCGCTCCGCGGCTATCCTGGTATCCTCAGCTGCAAATCGGCTTTGGCCTGGGTGATCTGATCTTTCACTTTTGCGATTTCTGCATTGTGTGCATCCTGATCCGCCGGGTTAACCTCCGCCATCAGCGTCGCCAATGCATCAAACAAATCAGATAGAACCTGAGCTGGCGATCGCAGAGGGCCTCCTGCCCCGGCCGCTACCGCCCCAGCCGATCCGGAAATCATCGCCGCTGCGGTCGAAGAGTGGAGCGCCGGTTGTGTGCCGGCCATGAAGATCGCAACCCGGTTTGGCAGATCAAAGGGGTCCGGAATACTGTCGCCATCGGAACAGCCTCCAATCCGGCCATCTTTTAACTGATATAACGACTCGGTCTCTCCGGTCGATGCCTCGTCACCGGAATAAACGACGGTCTCACCACCAGATTCCGATCTATCCTCAGATTCCCCTCCATGGATAACTCCCACGAAGGCACGCTTCATGACAGGCTTGACCCGGGCAGATCTCGCACGCTGAGCCATGTCGACGAGGTCGGTGCAGATGTCCGGCTCAGGGCCCGGTTCGCCGATCTTGCCAATGAAAACGTGTATGCCACCAAAGGGGACCCGGTACCCGTACTCGATTGAGCCGGCCTCGGGGCCCCAGCCTGCATCGTCGATGTAGAGCTTGCCGCGACGACTCTTGGTCATCCGGCCCACAGCGTAACCCTTGAGTCCTTCGAAGTTGCCCTCCAAGAACTTGAAATAATCGTGCGATAGCCCCACGGTGGGCGCCAACTGTCATGGTTTTGTCACGGCAGATGTCCTAGAGAAAGGACTTAGTCGTGGAGCCATTGCTACGGGTTAGCTTAAAGGGGTTAAAGCGGACAAGGGACGCAAGAGATTTTTTATACTAGTTCGGCCCCTTACGATGAAGGTAAAAGGCTACGTCTAGTTGTGATGGAATTGATGGGGTTTCGATGACTAGGGAGCGAATACGCTTTGCCCGAGTCTCGAGTTGTTGTCTGTTGTTCTTGAACCACCGCCGGGTCGTCCCCTTATATACATGGGTTGACGCCCGCCGGTTTACAGAATCCCGAGGCCGGCTCATAATCGTGTCCGGCTCGGTCTCTGCTACTTCTATCTTACAACACAAGTTTACATATCAATGCCGGTTTATGTCTACAGGCCTTAAACCGGCTTTGGGCCCTGGGCCTTCATGAAGCGTCACTGTCTGTCTTCATGGACTTCAGATACAGATCAACTACTTATGGGGTTAACCCGGCCTCTCCTGGCCGGTTTACGCCCAGTGGTAATATCCCCAACAGGGACCGTGATGATCCCGCCGCTTCCTGGCATCTTGAGGACGTTGTAGCCGTGGTGAGTCACTGCCATGAACTTGGCCAGGGCTGGGTACCCGAGGATGGCATTGTACGGCAGACGGATATGGGCGACTTCCGAAGGTGACAGGGAGGCGGACCTGCCCTATCGGGGTAGTGGAACCATCGGTCACTCCTGAGAAGGGCTTGGTAGGCTGAAGCTGATCGTAGGGCACTTGAAGGCTGTCGAATGTCTCGACGGACAGGACGTTGAGCCCTGCGCCGCCGTCGATGAGGGTCTTGGTGACTTGTACGTTGCTGATGACGGGTGAGCAGAGCATCGGGAGGGCGCCAGCGGTAGCCGCGCACTTGAGCTGATCTGCTGAGCTGAAGGTGATGACGCACTTGGACCACCTGAGTGGGCGTGTGGCCTCGAGCCTAGGGAGGACCGCATTCACCTCGCGAGCAAACTGCTTGAAGATGTGTTGAGAGGCTGGGGCTTGAGCACCGCCCAAGATGCAGGCGATAGCGCGTGGCTCCTGGAAGCCCCCAGCCCCCTCCTCTTGATGGTGGTCGTCGTTCCTTCTTGGTGGTGGCGGCAGCTGTGACGCCCCCGATTCAATCGTACACTAATCATACACGCAAACATGTACGATCAGGATCAGGGACTCACGGGAAGATATCACAACACAACTCTAAAAAGTAAAATAAGTCATACAAGCATAATAATACAAGCCAGGGGCCTCGAGGGCTCGAATACAAGTGCTCGATCATAGACGAGTTAGCGGAAGCAACAATATCTGAGTACAGACATAAGTTAAACAAGTTTGCCTTAAGAAGGCTAGCACAAACTAGGATACAGATCGAAAGAGGCGTAGGCCTCCTGCCTGGGATCCTCCTAAACTACTCATGGTCGTCGGCGGCGGCCTGCACGTAGTAGTAGGCACCCTCGGTGTAGTAGGGGTCATCGTCGACGGTGGCGTCTGACTCCTGGGCTCCAGCATCTGGTTGCGACAACCGAGAAGAAAGGAAAGGGGGGAAAAGAGGGAGAAAAGCAACCGTGAGTACTCATCCAAAGTACTCGCAAGCAAGGATCTACACTACATATGCATGGGTATCAGTGTAAAGGGGCAATATCGGTGGACTGAACTGCAGAATGCCAGAATAAGAGGGGGATAGCTAGTCCTATCGAAGACTACACTTCTGCAGCCTCCATCTTGCAGCATGTAGAAGAGAGTAGATGGTAAGTTCACCAAGTATCCTCGCATAGGATAATCCTACCCGGCGGTCCTCTCCTCGTCGCCCTGTGTGAGAGCAATCACCGGGTTATATCTGGCACTTGGAAGGGTGTATTTTATTAAGTATTCGGTTCTAGTTGTCATAAGGTCAAGGTACAACTCCGGATCTCCTATTACCGTGGACACGGCTATTCGAATAGATAAACTTCCCTGCAGGGGTGCACCACATAACCCGACACGCTCGATCCCCTTTGGCCGGACACACTTTCCTGGGTCATGCCCGTGAAGGAAATATGCCCTAGAGGCAATAATAAAGTTATTATTTATTTCTTTATATCATGATAAATGTTTATTATTCATGCTAGAATTGTATTAACCGGAAACATGATACATGTGTGAATACATAGACAAACAAAGTTTCACTAGTATGCCTCTACTTGACTAGTTCGTTGATCAAAGATGGTTATGTTTCCTAGCCATAGACATGAGTTGTCATTTAATTAACGGGATCACATCATTAGGAGAATGATGTGATTGACTTGACCCATTCCATTAGCATAGCACACAATCATTTAGTATTCTGCTATTGCTTTCTTCATGACATATACATGTTCCTATGACTATGAGATTATGCAACTCCCGTTTACCGGAGGAACACTTTGTGTGCTACCAAACGTCACAACGTAACTGGGTGATTATAAAGGTGCTCTACAGGTGCCTTCGAAGGTACTTGTTGGGTTCGCGTATTTCGAGATTAGGATTTGTCACTCCGATTGTCGGAGAGGTATCTCTGGGCCCACTCGGTAATGCACATCACTTAAGCCTTGCAAGTGTTGCAACTAATGAGTTAGTTGCGGGATGATGTATTACGAAACGAGTAAAGAGACTTGCCGGTAACGAGATTGAACTAGGTATTGAGATACCGACGATCGAATCTCGGGCAAGTAACATACCAATGACAAAGGGAACAACAATGTTGTTATGCGGTTTGACTGATAAAGATCTTCGTAGAATATGTGGGAGCCAATATGAGCATCCAGGTTCCGCTATTGGTTATTGACCGGAGACGTGTCTCGGTCATGTCTACATAGTTCTCGAACCCGTAGGGTCCGCATGCTTAAAGTTTCGATGACGGTTATATTATGAGTTTATGAGTTTTGATGTACCGAAGGTTGTTCGGAGTCCCAGATGTGATCACGGACATGACGAGGACTCTCGAAATGGTCGAGACATGAAGATTGATATATTGGAAGCCTATATTTGGATATCGGAAGTGTTCCGGGTGAAATCGGGATTTTACCCGAGTACGGGAGGGGTTACCGGAACCCCCCGGGGGTTTAATGGGCCATAGTGGGCCTTAGTGGAGAAGTGGAGGGGCGGCCAGGGCAGGCCGCGCACCCCCTCCCCATCTAGTCCGAATAGGACAAGGAGGGGGCGGCGCCCCCTTTCCTTCCCCTCTCTCTCCTCCTTCCCCCCTTCTCCAAGTCCAACAAGGAAAGGGAGGGAGTCCTACTCCCGGTGGGAGTAGGACTCCTCCTGGCGCGCCCCTCCTGGCCGGCCGCCTCTCCCCCCTTGCTCCTTTATATACGGGGGCAGGGGCACCCCATAGAGACAACAATTGATCATTGATCTTTTAGCCGTGTGCGGTGCCCCCCTCCACCATAGTCCACCTCAATAATATCGTAGCGGTGCTTAGGCGAAGCCCTGCATCGGTAGAACATCATCATCGTCACCACGCCGTCGTGCTGACGAAACTCTCCCTCAACACTCGGCTGGATCAGAGTTCGAGGGATGTCATCGGGCTGAACGTGTGCTGAACTCGGAGGTGCCGTGCGTTCGGTACTTGATCGGTCGGATCGTGAAGACGTACGACTACATCAACCACGTTGTGCTAACGCTTCCTCTTTTGGTCTACAAGGGTACATGGACAACACTCTCTTCCCTCTCGTTGCTATGCATCACCATGATCTTGCGTGTGCGTAGGAATTTTTTTGAAATTACTACGTTCCCCAACAGTGGTATCAGAGCCTGGTTTTATGCGTAGATGTCATATGCACGAGTAGAACACAAGTGAGTTGTGGGCGATATAAGTCATACTGCTTACCAGCATGTCATACTTTGGTTCGGCGGTATTGTTGGATGAAGCGGCCCGGGCCGACATTACGCGTACGCTTGCGCGAGACTGGTTCTACCGACGTGCTTTGCACACAGGTGGCTGGCGGGTGTCAGTTTCTCCAACTTTAGTTGAACCGAGTGTGGCTACGCCCGGTCCTTGTGAAGGTTAAAACAGCACCAACTTGACAAACTATCGTTGTGGTTTTGATGCGTAGGTAAGAACGGTTCTTGCTCAGCCCGTAGCAGCCACGTAAAACTTGCAACAACAAAGTAGAGGACGTCTAACTTGTTTTTGCAGGGCATGTTGTGATGTGATATGGTCAAGGCATGATGCTAAATTTTATTGTATGAGATGATCATGTTTTTTAACCGAGTTATCGGCAACTGGCAGGAGCCATATGGTTGTCGCTTTATTGTATGCAATGCAATCGCCCTGTAATGCTTTACTTTATCACTAAGCGGTAGCGATAGTCGTAGAAGCATAAGATTGGCGAGACGACAACGATGCTACGATGGAGATCAAGGTGTCGCGCTAGTGACGATGGTGATCATGATGGTGCTTCGGAGATGGAGATCACAAGCACAAGATGATGATGGCCATATCATATCACTTATACTGATTGCATGTGATGTTTATCTTTTATGCATCTATCTTGCTTTGATTGACGGTAGCATTACAAGATGATCTCTCACTAAATTTCAAGATAAAAGTGTTCTCCCTGAGTATGCACCGTTGCCAAAGTTCGTCGTGCCCAGACACCACGTGATGATCGGGTGTGATAAGCTCTACGTCCATCTACAATGGGTGGAAGCCAGTTTTGCACACACAGAATACTCAGGTTAAACTTGACGAGCCTAGCATATGCGGGTATTGCCTCGGAACACTGAGACCGGAAGGTCGAGCGTGAATCATATAGTAGATATGATCAACATAGTGATGTTCACCATTGAAAGCTACTCCATTTCACGTGATGATCGGTTATGGTTTAGTTGATATGGGTCACGTGATCACTTAGAGGATTAGAGGCATGTCTATCTAAGTGGGAGTTCTTAAGTAATATGATTAATTGAACTTAAATTTATCATGAACTTAGTACCTGATAGTATCTTGCTTGTCTATGTTGATTGTAGATAGATGGCCCGTGATGTTGTTCCATTGAATTTTAATGCGTTCCTTGAGAAAGCAAAGTTGAAAGATGATGGTAGCAATTACACGGACTGGGTCCGTAACTTGAGGATTATCCTCGTTGCTGCACAGAAGAATTACGTCCTGGAAGCACCGCTAGGTGCCAAACTTGCTGCAGGAGCAACACCAGATGTTATGAACGTCTGGCAGAGCAAAGCTGATGACTACTTGATAGTTCAGTGTGCCATGCTTTACGGCTTAGAACCGGGACTTCAACGACGTTTTGAACGTCATGGAGCATATGAGATGTTCCAGAAGTTGAAGTTAATATTTCAAGCAAATGCCCAGATTGAGAGATATGAAGTCTCCAATAAGTTCTACAGCTGCAAGATGGAGGAGAATAGTTCTGTCAGTGAGCATATACTCAGAATGTCTGGGTATAACAATCACTTGATTCAGCAGGGAGTTAATCTTCCGGATGATACCGTCATTGACAGAATTCTTCAATCACTGCCACCAAGCTACAAGAGCTTCGTGATGAACTATAACATGCAAGGGATGGATAATACGATTCCCGAGCTCTTCGCAATGCTAAAGGTTGCGGAGGTAGAAATCAAGAAGGAGCATCAAGTGTTGATGGTTAATAAGACCACCAGTTTCAAGAAAAATGGGCAAAGGGAAGAAGAAGGGGAACTTCAAGAAGAACAGCAAACAAGTTGCTGCTCAAGAGAAGAAACCCAAGTCTGGTCCTAAGCCTGAGACTGAGTGCTTCTACTACAAGCAGACTGGTCACTGGAAGCGGAACTGCCCCAAGTATTTGGTGGATAAGAAGGATGGCAAGGTGAACAAAGGTATATGTGATATACATGTTATTGATGTGTACCTTACCAGAGCTCGCAGTAGCACCTGGGTATTTGATACTGGCTCGGTTACTAATATTTGCAACTCAAAACAGGGACTACGGATTAAGCGAACACTGGCCAAGGACGAGGTGACGATGCGCGTCGGAAATGGTTCCAAAGTCGATGTGATCGCCGTCGGCACGCTACCTCTACATCTACCTTCGGGATTAGTATTAGACCTAAATAATTGTTATTTGGTGCCAGCGTTGAGCATGAACATTATATCTGGATCTTGTTTGATGCGAGACGGTTATTCAATTAAATCAGAGAATAATGGTTGTTCTATTTATATGGGTAATATCTTTTATGGTCATGCACCCTTGAAGAGTGGTCTATTTTTGATGAATCTCGATAGTAGTGATACACATATTCATAATGTTGAAGCGAAAAGATGCAGAGTTGATAATGATAGTGAAACTTATTTGTGGCACTGCCGTTTGGGTCATATTGGTGTAAAGCGCATGAAGAAACTCCATACTGATGGACTTTTGGAATCACTTGATTATCAATCACTTGGTACTTGCGAACCATGCCTCATGGGCAAGATGACTAAAACGCCGTTCTTCGAAACTATGGAGCGAGCAACTGATTTATTGGAGATCATACATACTGATGTATGTGGACCAATGAATATTGAGGCTCGCGACGGGTATCGTTATTTTCTCACCTTCACAGATGATTTAAGCAGATGTGGGTATATCTACTTAATGAAACATAAGTCTGAAACATTTGAAAGGTTCAAAGAATTTCAGAGTGAAGTTGAAAATCGTCGTAACAAGAAAATAAAGTTTCTACGATCTGATCGTGGAGGAGAATATTTGAGTTACGAGTTTGGTCTACATTTGAAACAATGCAGAATAGTTTCGCAACTCACGCCACCCGGAACACCACAGCGTAATGGTGTGTCCAAACGTCGTAATCGTACTTTACTAGATATGGTGCGATCTATGATGTCTCTTACTGATTTACCGCTAACATTTTGGGCTTATGCTTTAGAGACGGCCGCATTCACGTTAAATAGGATACCATCAAAATCCGTTGAGACGACGCCTTATGAACTGTGGTTTGGCAAGAAACCAAAGTTGTCGTTTCTTCAAGTTTGGGGCTACGATGCTTATGTGAAAAAGCTTCAACCTGATAAGCTCGAACCCAAATCGGAGAAACGTGTCTTCATAGGATACCCAAAGGAGACTGTTGGGTACACCTTCTATCACAGATCCGAAGGCAAGACATTCGTTGCTAAGAATGGATCCTTTCTAGAGAAGGAGTTTCTCTCGAAAGAAGTGAGTGGGAGGAAAGTAGAACTTGATGAGGTAACCGTACCTGCTCCCTTATTGGAAAGTAGTTCATCATAGAAACCGGTTCCTGTGACGTCTATACCAATTGGTGAGGAAGTTAATGATGATGATCATGAAACTTCAGATGAAGTTGTTACTGAACCTCGTAGGTCAACCAGAGTAAGATCCGCACGAGAGTGGTACGGTAATCCTGTTCTGGAGGTTATGTTACTAGACCATGACGAACCTATGAACTATGAAGAAGCCATGGTGAGCCCAGATTCCGCAAAATGGCTTGAGGCCATGAAATCTGAGATGGGATCCATGTAAGAGAACAAAGTATGGACTTTGGTTGACTTGCCCAATGATCGGCAAGCCATTGAGAATAAATGGATCTTCAAGAAGAAGACTGACGCTGACGGTAATGTTACTGTCTATAAAGCTCGACTTGTTGCGGAAGGTTTTCGACAAGTTCAAGGGATTGACTACGATGAGACTTTCTCACCTGTAGCGATGCTTAAGTCTGTCCGAATCATGTTAGCAATTGCCGCATTTTATGATTATGAAATTTGGCAAATGGATGTAAAAACTGCATTCCTGAATGGATTTTTGGAAGAAGAGTTGTATATGATGCAACCGGAAGGTTTTGTCGATCCAAAAGGAGCTAACAAAGTGTGCAAGCTCCAGCGATCCATTTATGGACTGGTGCAAGCCTCTCGGAGTTGGAATAAACGCTTTGATAGTGTGATCAAAGTGTTCGGTTTTATACAGACTTTTGGAGAAGCATGTATTTACAAGAATGTGAGTGGGAGCTCTGTAGCATTTCTAATATTATATGTGGATGACATATTACTAATTGGAAATGATATAGAATTTCTGGATAGCATAAAGGGATACTTGAATAAGAGTTTTTCAATGAAAGACCTCGGTGAAGCTGCTTATATATTGGGCATCAAGATCTATAGAGATAGATCAAGACGCTTAATTGGACTTTCACAAAGCACATACCTTGACAAAGTTTTGAAGAAGTTCAAAATGGATCAAGCAAAGAAAGGGTTCTTGCCTGTATTACAAGGTGTGAAGTTGAGTAAGACTCAATGCCCGACCACTGCAGAAGATAGAGAGAAGATGAAAGATGTTCCCTATGCTTCAGCCATAGGCTCTATCATGTATGCAATGCTGTGTACCAGACCTGATGTGTGCCTTGCTATAAGTTTAGCAGGGAGATACCAAAGTAATCTAGGAGTGGATCACTGGACAACGGTCAAGAACATCCTGAAATACCTAAAAAGGACTAAGGATATGTTTCTCGTATATTCAGGTGACAAAGAGCTAGTCATAAGTGGTTACGTCAATGCAAGCTTTGACACTGATCCGGACGATTCTAAATCGCAAACCGGATACGTGTTTACATTGAACGGTGGAGCTGTCAGTTGGTGTAGCTCTAAAAAAAGCGTTGTGGCGGGATCTACGTGTGAAGCGGAGTACATAGCTGCTTCGGAAGCAGCAAATGAAGGAGTCTGGATGAAGGAGTTCATATCCGGTCTAGGTGTCATGCCTAGCGCATCGGGTCCAATGAAAATCTTTTGTGACAATACTGGTGCAATTGCCTTGGCAAAGGAATCCAGATTTCACAAGAGAACCAAGCACATCAAGAGATGCTTCAATTCCATCCGGCATCTAGTCCAGGTGGGAGACATAGAAATTTGCAAGATACATACGGATCTGAATGTTGCAGACCCGTTGACTAAGCCTCTTCCACGAGCAAAACATGATCAGCACCAAGGCTTCATCGGTGTTAGAATCATTAATGTGTAATCTAGATTATACACTCTAGTGCAAGTGGGAGACTGAAGGAAATATGCCCTAGAGGCAATAATAAAGTTATTATTTATTTCCTTATATCATGATAAATGTTTATTATTCATGCTAGAATTGTATTAACCGGAAACATGATACATGTGTGAAGACATAGACAAACAAAGTGTCACTAGTATGCCTCTACTTGACTAGCTCGTTGATCAAAGATGGTCATGTTTCCTAGCTATAGACATCAGTTGTCATTTGATTAACGGGATCACATCATTAGGAGAATGATGTGTTTGACTTGACCCATTCCGTTAGCTTAGCACACGATCGTTTAGTATTCTTCTATTGCTTTCTTCATGACTTATACATGTTCCTATGACTATGAGATTATGCAACTCCCGTTTACCGGAGGAACACTTTGTGTGCTACCAAACGTCACAACGTAACTGGGTGATTATAAAGGTGCTCTACAGGTGTCTTCGAACGTACTTGTTGGGTTGGCGTATTTCGAGATTAGGATTTGTCACTCCGATTGTCGGAGAGGTATCTCTGGGCCCACTCGGTAATGCACATCACTTAAGCCTTGCAAGCATTGCAACTAATGAGTTAGTTGCGGGATGATGTATTATAGAACGAGTAAAGAGACTTGCCGGTAACGAGATTGAACTAGGTATTGAGATACCGACGATCGAATCTCGGGCAAGTAACATACCGATGACAAAGGGAACAACGTATGTTGTTATGCGGTTTGACCGATAAAGATCTTCGTAGAATATGTGGGAGCCAATATGAGCATCCAGGTTCCGCTATTGGTTATTGACCGGAGACGTGTCTCGGTCATGTCTACATAGTTCTCGAACCCGTAGGGTCCGCACGCTTAAAGTTTCGATGACGGTTATATTATGAGTTTATGAGTATTGATGTACCGAAGGTTGTTTGGAGTCCCAGATGTGATGACGGACATGACGAGGAGTCTCGAAATGGTCGAGACATGAAGATTGATATATTGGAAGCCTATATGTGGATAACAGAAGTGTTCCGGGTGAAATTGGGATTTTACCGGAGTACGGGAGGGGTTACCGGAACCCCCCGGGGGTTTAATGGGCCATAGTGGGCCTTAGTGGAGAAGAGGAGGGGCGGCCAGGGCAGGCCACGCGCCCCCTCCCCCTCTAGTCCGAATAGGACAAGGGGGGGGCCCCACCTTTCCTTCCCCTCTCTCTCCTCCTTCCCCCTTCTCATAGTCCAACAAGGAAAGGGAGGGAGTCCTACTCCCGGTGGGAGTAGGACTCCTCTTGGCGCGCCCCTCCTGGCCGGCCGCCTCTCCCCCTTGCTCCTTTATATAAGGGGGCAGGGGGGCACCCCACAGAGACAACAATTGATCATTGATCTTTTAGCCGTGTGCGGTGCCCCCCTCTACCATAGTCCACTTCGATAATATCGTAGCGGTGCTTAGGCGAAGCCCTGCATCGGTAGAACATCATCATCGTCACCACGCCGTCGTGCTGACAAAACTCTCCTCAACACTCGGCTGGATCGGAGTTTGAGGGACGTCATCGGGCTGAACGTGTGATGAACTCGGAGGTGCCGTGCGTTTGGTACTTGATCGGTCGGATTGTGAAGATGTACGGCTACATCAACCGCGTTGTGCTAACGCTTCCTCTTTCGGTCTACGAGGGTACGTGGACAACACTCTCTTCCCTCTCGTTGCTATGCATCACCATGATCTTGCGTGTGCGTAGGAAACTTTTTGAAATTACTACGTTCCCCAACAGCCCGGCCTCGGAAGATCAACACG
Organism: Triticum aestivum; assembly: GCF_018294505.1. Classification (NCBI taxonomy): domain Eukaryota; kingdom Viridiplantae; phylum Streptophyta; class Magnoliopsida; order Poales; family Poaceae; genus Triticum; species Triticum aestivum. The sequence continues at coordinate 461,469,902 of NC_057811.1, forward strand.
TCGCAACCCTACCTAGGTACAACAGAGAGGTCAGCACGTCGGTCTAAATCCTATGGCGTAGGGGTCTGGGCCCATCGCCCATTGCACACCTACATGTTGCGTGGGTGGCCGGAAGCATACCTAGCCTCCCTAATACAAGAGCAGGCGTTCTAGTCCAATCCGGCGCGCGCCGCTCAGTCGCTGACGTCACGAAGGCTTCGGCTGATACCACGACGCCGGTTGCCCATATCTTGTCCCATGTGGTGGTTAGTGCGTATAAGGTCAGCGACCCAACTCACATCAAATACCAAGATCTCGTTAAGCGTGTTATTATGAAGTAACCGTGGACGCCGACCATGGCAGGCCCACCTCTCTCCTAGGTAGTCTCAGCCTGCCCTGTCGCTCCGCCACAAAGATCCACCCAGAGGGCCATCAGGACAAAGGTCCTTTCAGCCCCCAATCCGTGAATCACTCGCGGGTACTCTACGAGCCGACCCGACTTTAGTCACGACATGTATCATATATTATGTATATAAGTATATACCCATGATCACCTGCCGAGTGATCACGGCCCGATAGTATATCATGGTAGACGGACAAGAATGTAGGGCCACTGATGGAATACTAGCATCCTATACTAAGCATTTAGGATTGCAGGTAAGGGTAACAATTGTAGCAACAATGACAGGCTATGCAGCAGAATAGGATTAACCGAAAGCAGTAACATGATACACTACTCTAATGCAAGCAGTATAGAGAAGGAATAGGCGATATCTGGTGATCAGGGGGGGCTTGCCTGGTTGCTCTGGCAAGGAGGGGTCGTCAACACAGTAGTCGATCGGGGCACCAGCAGCGGCGTCAGTATCGTAGTCTACCGGAGAGAAGAGGGGGAAGAAACAATGAATACAATGCAAGCAGATGCATATCGATGCATGACATGACAAGTAACGGTGCTAGGAGTGCCCTAACGTAGTAAGAGGTGATACCGACGAAGGGGGGAAACACCCGAGAAAGTATCCCCAGAGTTTCGCGTTTTCGGACAGATGAAACGAAGGGGAAAAGTTGCGTTTTCGCTATGCTGGGGATGTGTGGTGGATGAACGGGCTACGTATCCGGATTCGTCTAGTCGTTGTGAGCAACTTTCATGTACAAAACATTTTCATCCGAGTTACGATTTATTTTATATTATTTTCCAAAGTTTTAATAATGTTCTGGAATTATTATTAATTCGAAATTAAATAGCTAAAAGCTAGGTGCACCCAGCTCTGCGTACATAGAAGTGTACCAGAGGCTGACAGGTGGGCCAAGGGGGTCCCTGTTGTCCAGTAACCGTTTGGCTGGTCAAAAGGCGGTGTGGCCCCCTGTCATTGACTGTTACATTAACTAACTAGTTAATTTAGTCTAACTAGGTTATTAGGATAATAAATTTTAATTAGTTTACTTAAACCTAATTAATTAATTAATTTATATATTTATTTACTTATTTATTTTTAATTCTTTATATATATATATATATCCTTTTTCGTTCAGGGGTGGGGCCCTCGTGTCATAGGCCCAGAGGGGCCATAGCGGGTCGGGTGTGCTGGGTAAGGGGCGAGGGGTGACGGGGCGGGGCCCCGTGAGCGCTCGGGCGCCGGTGCGGTGAACCAGGGCCGCCGTGGCGGACGAGGCCGGAGGGGGACGCCGGCGGGAGGGCAGCGGCGGGCGCGGGCCGAAGTGCAGCAGCAGAGAAGCGGCGACGACCAGGGAACGGTGGCTCGCAGGTCGAGCGGGAAAGGCCTGGGGGTTGCGGGCGAGCTCAGGGGCTCGGCCCTTGGCCGGCAGGAGGCGGAGCCGCGGGTCGGGGTGGGCGCGGTCCCGGGCGGACGACAGTCTGCGTCGATGGAGGCGGGCAGAGGGGAGGGCCAGAGGTAGGCGCGGTCGGCGACGTCCGGAAGAAGCGGGCAGCGCGACGGGGTGCAGCGAGGCCTAGGGGCACGCGCTCGGGACGACGCAGAGCAGCGCAAGCTAGCGCGCGGGCGAGGGGCAGCAGGGCGAGCGCAGCGAGCGGGTGCGGCGAGCGGGTGCGGCGGAGCGGGGCAGAGGAGAAGGAGGGGGGCTCACAAGGGGTTGCAGGGGTTCGGGCAGCGGTGCTCGGGGAGGAGGTCGAGGAGGCCACGGCGATGTCGATCCGGCGACGGCAGTGAGCTTCGGGGCGCCGACGAGGAGTGGCGGGGTGGCGCGCGACATCGGCGTCGGCGGGGTCGGGGCGCGGCTGCCCCGGTCCTGATCTAGACGAGGGAGGAGCAAGGCATGCGACGGGGCGGCGTCGTCGACGTCGTCAGGTGCGCGAGGACGAGGGCGGGGCTGGCGAGGCGACGACCACAGGGCCAGCCCCGATCCGATCTGGATCGGGGGGAGAGGGAGAGACGTGGGGAGTGGGGGGAGTGTGCAGTTAGGTTAGGGTTTGGTCGCCCAGGGGGTTAAGGGAGTGGGGTGGGCCGGCTATGTTAGTGGGCTGGCCGGCTGGGCCGTTTGGCCCAGTTGGCCAGGGGGTCTTTCTCCTTATTTTAATTTTTTTGGTGTTCTTTTTTTCTTTTTTTCTTTTTCTTTTAGTTACACATTAATTTTAGTTCAGTAAAATATAACAAATTCCCCTAAAATAATGTTCCAGAATAACCCATTGTCATAAAAAGTTTTACCCCGAATTAAAATAGTTTAGCAATTTATAAAATACCAAAGGCATTTATATAATTGTTTTTGCTACGGTTTAAATCATTTTAGAGTATTTAAACATTTTATAAAAGTGTGGTTTCTCCACCACAATTACCTATGCATTATTTGGCACAACCCGAACATTTTAGTTTCAATATTTGAAAAACTTTGCCGTTTGACTTGATTTTGAATTTGAATTTGAATCGGTTTCGAACCAACGCGAGTTTATCAACAGTAATCGAGGTGACGTGGCATCATTAGTTGGGGATCACTGTAGCTTAATTATCCAAGCGTCACAATTCTCCTCCGGTACAAGAAATCTCGTCCTGAGATTTAAGAGGGGAGTAAGGGGAAAGACTAGGTTACGAAATTCTAACGATCCTTCTCGGTCTTGGTTGCTCTTCTCGAAGAGGTAGATCCACTACGTTGATGTCTTCAATTCTTTATTCCAATGCATCATGATGGAATTGTCTTCCTTCGGGAACTCCATCGTACATACGAAAGGATAAGGGGGTATTACGGAAGAACGGACCGCTACAATGTTTGCTTATCTAGCAGATAACATCAGGGAAGGTGGCGGAAAGTAACTCTCGAATTGAAACTTTAGACATTATCGAGAGCAAAGTGAGGAGGTATCATGAGAAGTTTCGAGCGGATAAACAATCGTTCGTTGCCTGCAACAGGGTGTGAAAGGGGTTCAAGGCAACGGGAATAAGTATTGTGTCTAATACCAGAATTGATGATCACAGGGAAGGTGGCTCGTGAATTACATACGAAGCCAAGCATGAGGAATACCGTTGGAAACAGGGGGTGTATAGGAGAGTCAGGCTTCGATCCTGTGGAACTGTGGGTTATGGGCCCACCATGTGGGTTAAAAGTAGGAGGAGCGGTGACATCTTGCATGGTCATGATAGCAAGGCATGTCAGAGGATAGCCTGTCGATTATGTCGGCAACAACGTCGGTACCAAGGGCGAGGGACAAAGAGAACCATTTTCCCGCTTGTTGGCGGACCAATAGGCAAAGTTCTCGTCCATCGGCGGTTACCGGAATGTCATCAACAGTAGAAACAGGGTTTCACTAACAGAGTTGTACACTGATGTGTCTACATAAGTAGTGAATTATTACTGCTTAGATCATATAGATCACAAGAAAGGTTAAACAAAACAATAGGAAGGAAATATGATTATCAAATTAAACAGACAATGGAAAGGAAAATGTGTTAAAACACATATTTCAGGGGTATTTCCTTCCCAAGGACAACAAAGCATGATATACGTGACAGGATATAATGTAGAAAACCCTTTAGGCAAGGGGAGAGAAATTTCATGACATTACCCATACAACAGTGTTTGAATAATTGATAAAGGAAATTTAGCATGGTGCTTCAAAATGTTCTTATCGATGATCAGAGTACCTGTCGGCGTTCTAGGAACGGGGGTCCCCAGACTTGCCCTCCTGCGGCCCACGGCGTGGCTGTGCTAGCAGGCCTGTACGGCCGATCTTCATCAACAAGGCGTTCAAGACCCTCGCGAGGGGCCAAGCCTCACGAGGGGGATGACACAAGACCTCCTCGGGAGCGACCTCACCAGGTTGGCTCGCGAGGAGCGGAGAGATCAAGGCAGGGAAAACCTCGCGAGGTTCTCGTGACGTGAGCCATGACGATCGAGACCAGGCGGGCGCCAGCGCGCGCAGTGTCCTTGTTTCCCCTTTGGTGCTAAGGAAGCAAGCGCAGTCGCGGAGTACCGAGGCGTCAAGCAAAGGTTTCCATATCAGTGCAACGAGACCAAGACCAGCAGGACGGCAAGACGGAGGTCACCATGGAGCCCAAGGCGGCGTCACCACCAGAGCCTTTTGCAGGCGAAGACCGCTTTTGTCAGGATAAGCTGTACTACTTGTCCCCTTTCAAATTGGCCGTTGTTGGCTCCCTCCCCGCTCAATATTTGGGAAGAGGACCAGGGCCTATATAAGTAGAACTAGCCACCACAGTAGGGGGCATCTGATCCTTAGCCAGTCCTTAGCCACACACCGAGCACAAGAACACCTCAACCTCAGGAGGCTGTTCTTCCCCTTGTACTTTTCATCATCAGCCCAAGAGGCAATCCACCACCACCACACTGGAGTAGGGTATTACACCACAACAGTGTCCCGAACCAGTATAAATCTTGTGTCTTTTGTGCTGTGAGTTCGTCGAGTTCGTCCGCGAGATCTTAGCGAACCTAGGGCGTGGATCGGTTGGAGGGAAAGAACTTCACGCGCACCCCAGAGTTCGAACCTTAAAGGTTTTGCCGGAACCCATGATCCGACATTTGGCGCGCCAGGTAGGGGTGCGCCATAGCTTTCCTTCCGTCGATCTGCGCTCTGTCGCCGCCGCACTCCGCCCGCATGGCAGGCGCCTCGCTCCCAGCTCCGACTGCAGGCGCTGATGACGGGGCCATGGTGCTCCGAGCCCTGGCCCCCGCCTTGCGGCAGGTGCGATGGCCGCCCAAGTTCAAGCCGGAGATGCCGTCACGCTACGACGGCGTGGCGGACCCATCGGCTTTCCTGCTGGCATATGAGGAGGCCGTCCTCGAAGCCGGGGGCGACGACAAGGTCATGGCCAACTGGCTTCCCATGGCCCTCGCCGGCGAGCCGCGCGCCTGGCTGCTCAACCTCCCCGGATCCACTGTGGCGTCTTGGGAGGATTTGCGCGGTCTCTTCACTGCGCGCTATGCGGTGCCAGCGCACTTCGCGGTCGCGGCCCTGCTAGGCGGCTCTCAAGCACCACCTTCAGATCGCCATATCAAGCCATTCCTTCGCCAGATCGGCGCCGCTTCCAAGCGCTCGGGGGCTCCGCCGGGCTGGGCTGCGCCCGAGGACGACCTCACCTTCAGCTCAGAAGACCACCCCGTCACCACCGCCGGCTCGGGCAGGCTTCCGATGCTCTGCACGCCCACCATCTACAACATAGCCGTCACCAAGACTCTCATCGACGGCGGCGCCAGCCTCAACTTGCTCCCCGTGGAGGCCTTCAGCCTTCTTCCCGTGCCGCTCGAGCGGCTCACCTCAGCAAGCCTTTCTCAGGAGTTGGTGGCGGCGCCACCTGTTCCCTAGGGCAGATCCGCCTCCCTGTCACCTTCGACACGCGCGACCACTACCGCACCAAGCTGGTCGATTTCGACATTGCCCGCATCGGCTTCCCATACAACGCCATCCTCGGGTACCCAGCGTTGGCCCAGTTCATGGCAGCAACCCATCCGGCTTACAACCTCATGAAGATGCCTGGAAGCAAGGGCGTCCTCACCATCAAAGGGGACGCCAAGGAGGCCCTGGCGGCGCTCAAGCTCGCCCTCAAGACCGCCGCGGCGGCGCAGCCTGCCGGCGCAAGCACCTCCGAGCCCAAGGGAGCCGCACCAACCAAGAAGAAGCAGTTGTTCACACAAGACAAGGCAGAAACCAAGCAGGTGCCGGTCAACGAGGACGGGTCCTCAGGAACCACCTTTACCATAGGTGCCGGCCTCGACCGAAGCCAAGAGGAAGCATTGGTGAAGTTCTTGCGCGCAAACAAGGATATATTCGCATGGGAGCCCAATCAGCTGGTGGGGGTCCCGAGAGAGGTGATTCAACATCACTTAAGGGTATGCCCCAATGTGCGCCCTGTGAAGCAGCGGGCAAGATGGCAGTCCACGGAGAAGCAGGACTTCATCGTCCAAGAGACCCGCAAGTTGGAGGCAGCAGGTGCCATTCGGGAGGTTCGGTACCCCGAATGGTTGGCGAACCCCGGCGTAGTGCCGAAGAAAGGTGGGAAAGAGCGAATGTGCGTCGACTTCACCAACCTCAACAAGGCCTGCCCCCAAGATCCGTTCCTGCTTCCATGCATCGACCAGATCATCGACTCCACCGCCGAGTGCGACCTGTTGTACTTCCTGGATGCGTTTTCAGGGTATCACCAAATCAAGATGGCGGTAGAAGATGTAGAGAAGACAGCTTTCCTGACCCCGTGTGGGGTGTACTGCTACACCTGCATGCCCTTCGGACTGCGCAACGCAGGCGCGACCTTTCAGCGGTTGATGCACATCGCCTTAGGGCGGCAGCTCGGGAGAAACACGGAGGCCTACGTCGAAGAGAATGTGGTGAAGTCTCGGGAGGCAAGAACCTTGATCCAAGATCTGGAGGAGACCTTCACGAGCCTGCGCCAGGTGAACTTGCGAGAAGTGTGTGTTCAGTGTCCCTTCCGGCAAGCTGCTGGGATTCCTCGTGTCCCACAGAGGGATCGAGGCGAACCCGGAAAAGATCAAGGCCATTGAGGACATGAGCCCACCGCAGACCCTCAAGGAAATGCAGAAGCTGGCTGGTCGGGGAACTGCCTTGGGACGCTTCATCTCCAAACTGGGAGAGCGCGCCCTACCCTTCTTCAAGCTGATGAAGAAGAAGGGCCCATTCGAGTGGACCCCGGAGGCCGACCGACCTTTCCAAGACCCCAAGAGATACCTGACCAGCCCTCCGGTGATGGTGGCGCCACGACCTCTCGAACCTCTAGTAATCTACCTTGCCGCCACCCCGTACTCCGCTAGCGCGGCGCTGGTGGCGGTTCGGGAAGAGCACCGAGCCAAGGGCGCGTCGCGCCAAGCTACGCCGCCAGCCGGGATGACGCAAGATCAGGAAGGCGTAGCAAGAGCTGTGGCGGCATCAATAGAAGACCAAGCTCAGCAGGACGACGTCGCCGAAATCTCCGCAAGCAATCAGGTGTCGGGAGTCCCACCACCTCAGGAGACGCCCCAACTTTCGCAAGACATGAGCCTCACCAACGCGACTACCCTCGTCGAGCACCTGGTGTATTTCGTCAGCACGGTGTTGCGGGACGCGAGAGCACGATATCCCATGCCACAGAAGCTCCTGCTCGCGCTCTTGGTGGCCTCGCGCAAGTTGCGGCACTACTTCCAAGGCCACCCCATCAAGGTCGTCTCAGCCTACTCTTTGGAGAGAGTGCTCAGGAGCCCCAACTCTGCTGGAAGGGTCGCCGAGTGGAACATCGAGCTGCAGGCATTCCAGTTGGATTTCAGCACTACCAGGGTCATCAAGGGAGCCGCGCTCGCTGATTTTGTGGCAGAATGGATGGATGCCCCGACACTTGAAGTAGGTGAAGACCGGTCTACCTCACCAGGAAGCGAGGCGCCAGACGGCTGGGTCATGTATTTCGATGGCGCCTTCGTGCACCAGGGCGCGGGGGCTGGAGCAGTATTCATCTCGCCCACTCAGGACAAGCTCTACTACGCTGTGCAGCTCTGCTTTCAGCAGAGCAAGAAGGTCTCCAACAACAACGCAGAATACGAAGGCCTCACAGCTGGCCTGAAGGCCGCGGCAGCTCTGGCGGTGAAGTGCCTTACCGTTAAGGGCGACTCGCAGCTCCTCGTCAACTTCTCCAACAAGGTATACAGGCCGAAGGACGAGTGATATCCCACAAGTATAGGGGATCAATTGTAGCCTCTTTTGATAAGTAAGAGTGTCGAACCCAACGAGGAGCTAAAGGTAGAACAAATATTCCCTCAAGTTCTATCGACCACCGATACAACTCTACGTACGCTTAACATTCGCTTTACCTAGAACAAGTATGAAACTAGAAATACTTTGTGGGTGTTTTTGGATAGGTTTGCAAGATAATAAAGAGCGCGTAAATAAAAAGTAGGGGCTGTTTAGATAAAGACACAATAAAGTAAATATAGCAAATGTGGAAAAGTGGTTGTAGGAGTTGCGAAATTGTCCCTAAGCAATTGACTACTTTACTAGACCGATAGCAAGTTTTATGTGGGAGAGGCCACTGCTAGCTGTCATCACTGACTTGGCATTCTATGCACTTACGATTGGAACTATTAGCAAGCATCCGCAACTACTAACGTTCATTATGGTAAAACCCAACCATAGCATTAAGATATATTGGTCCCCCTTCAATCCCGTATGCATCAATTTCTATGCTAGGTAGAAGCTTCTGTCACTCTTGCCCTCCAATACATAGTCCTATCAACATACAACTAACCCTATGGTGTGATCCACGTGCGCGCTCATATGATGGGCACCAAAGGACAGCAACATAACCACAAGCAAATTAAATCAATTATAGCAATTCATCAACCACCGATAGGACAACGAAAATCTACTCAGACATCATAGGATGGCAACACATCATTGAATAATAATATGAAGCATAAAGCACCATGTTCAAGTAGAGGGTACAGCAGGTTGCGGGAAAGTGGACCGCTGTAGATAGAGGGGGGAAGGTGATGGAGATGTTGGTGAAGATGGCGGAGGTGTTGGTGAAGATGGCGATGAAGATGATGGCCACGGCGGTGTTCCGGCGCCACCGGAAGAGAGGGGGAGAGGGGCCCCCTTCTTCTTCTTCTTCCTTGACCTCCTCCCTAGGTGGGAGAAGGGTTTCCCCTCTGGTCCTTGCCCTCCATGGCATGGGAGGGGCGTGAGCCCCTCCGAGATTGGATCTATCTCTCTGTCTCTCTCTGTTTCTGCGTTCCCATTTTCTGCCCTTTCACCGTTTCGTATATATATGGAGATCCGTAACTCCGATTGGATTGAAACCTTCGCCCAGATTTTTCTCCAAAAATTAGCTTTCTTGCGGCCAAAGAAGAGCAGTAACCGCCTTAAGGGGGGACCCACAAGGGTCAGAGGTGCGCCCAGGGGGTGGGGCGCGCCCCCTGCCTTGTGCCCCCCTCGGGCACCGTCTCGCGTTGATTCTTCTTCCGGAATTTTCCAAATATTCCAAAAATATTCTCCGTCTATTTTTATCCCGTTTGGATTCCGTTTGATATGGGGTTTTTGCGAAACATAAAACATGCAACAAACAGGAACTGGCACTAGTCCCAAAAATAGTATAAAAAGTTGCCAAAAGTACATGAAGTTGTATAATATTGGCATGGAACAATAAAAAATTATAGATACGACGGAGACGTATCAGCATCCCCAAGCTTAATTCATGCTCGTCCTCGAGTAGGTAAATGATAAAAAAGATAATTTTTGATGTGGAATGCTACCTAGCATAATCTTGATCATGTATCTAATCATGGCATGAATATTAAGACACGAGTGATTCAAAGCAATAGTCTATGATTTGACATAAAAACAATAATACTTCAAGCCTACTAATAAAGCAACCATGTCTTTTCAAAATAACAAGGCCAAAGAAAGTTATCCCTACAAAATCATATAGTCTGGCTATGCTCCATCTTCACCACACAAAATATTCAAATCATGCACAACCCCGATGACAAGCCGAGCAATTGGTTCATACTTTTTAATGCGCTTCAGCTTTTTCAACCCTCATGCAATACATGAGCGTAAGCCATGGATGTAGCACTATAGGTGGAATAGAATATGATGATGGGGGTTATGTGGAGAAGACAAAAAAGGAGAAAGTCTCACATCGACGCAGCTAATCAACGGGCTATGGAGATGCCCATCAATTGATGTCAATGTGAGGAGTAGGGATTGCCATGCAACGGATGCACTAGAGCTATAAGTATATGAAAGCTCAAACTGAAACTAAGTGGGTGTGCATCCAACTTGCTTGCTCATGAAGACCTAGGGCATTTGAGGAAGCCCATCGTTGGAATATAGAAGCCAAGTTCTATTATGAAAATTCCCACTAGTATATGAAAGTGATAACTCAAGAGCCTCTCTATATGAAGAACATGGTGCTACTTTGAAGCACAACTGTGGTAAAAGGGATAGTAACATTGCCCCTTTTTCTCTTCTTTTTTTGCGGGCTTCTTTGGCCCCCTTTTTTTATTTAGGCTTCTTTGGCCTCTCTTTTTTTATTGGGGCAATGCTCTAATAATGATGATCATCACACTTTTATTTACTTACAACTCGATATTACAACTCGATACTAGAACAAAGATATGACTCTATATGAATGCCTCTAGCGGTGTACCGGGATGTGCAATGATCTAGCGTAGCAATGACATCAAAAAAAGGGCAAGCCATGAAAACATCATGCTATCTATCTTACGATCATGCAAAGCAATATGACAATAAATGCTCAAGTCATGTATATGATGATGATGGAACTTGCATGGCAATATGTCTCGGAATGGCTATGGAAATGCCATGATAGGTAGGTATGGTGGCTGTTTTGAGGAAGATATAAGGAGGTTTATGTGTGACAGAGCGTATCATATCACGGGGTTTGGATGCACCGGCGAAGTTTGCACCAACTCTTGAGGTGATAAAGGGCAATGCACGGTACCGAAGAGGCTAGCAATGATGGAAGGGTGAGAGTGCGTATAATCCATGGACTTAAATTAGTCATAAAGAACTCAAATACTTATTGCAAAACTTTGTTAGCCCTCGAAGCAAAGTACTACTACGCATGCCCCTAGGGGGATAGATTGGTAGGAAAAGACCATCGCTCGTCCCCGACTGCCACTCATAAGAAAGACAATCAATAAATACCTCATGCTCCGACTTCGTTACATAACGGTTCACCATACGTGCATGCTACGGGAATCACAAACCTCAACACAAGTATTTCTACTAATACACAACTACCCACTAGCATGACTCTAATATCACCATCTTTATATCGCAAAACTATTGCAAGGAATCAAACATATCATATTCAGTGATCTACAAGTTTTATGTAGGATTTTATGACTAACCATGTGAATGACCAATTCCTGTCATCTCTCTAAATAGATATAAGTGAAGCAAGAGAGTTTAATTATTTCTACAAAAGATATGCCCACACTCTAACAATTATAAGTGAAGCAAAAGAGCATTCTACAAATGGCGGTTTTCTATGTGAAGAGAAACAGGCAATCCAAACTTCAAATGATATAAGTGAAGCGCATGAAGTATTCTATAAAGCCATACTCAAAAGATATAAGTGAAGTGCAAATAGGATTCTATAAATCAACCAAGGACTATCTCATACCATCATGGTGCATAAAAGAAAAGAGAAAACTAAATGCAAAAGACGCTCCAAGATTTGCAAATATCACAGGAACGAAACGAATCCGAAAACATACCGATACTTGTTGAAGAAAGAGGGGATGCCTTCCGGGGCATCCCCAAGCTTAGACGCTTGAGTCTCCTTGAATATTTACTTGGGGTGCCTTGGGCATCCCCAAGCTTGAGCTCTTGCCTCTCCTCCTTCTCCTCATATCGGGACCTCCTCGATCATCGAACACTTCATCCACACAAAACTTCAACAGAAAACTCGGTAAGATCCGTTAGTATAATAAAGCAAATCACTACTCTAAGTACTGTTGCAAACCAATTCATATTTTGTTTTTGCATGATAGCTACTGTAATATAACTTTTCCATGGCTTAATCCACTGATATAAATTGATAGTTTCATCAAAACAAGCAAACTATGCATCAAAAACAGAATCTGTCTAAAAATGAACAGTCTGTAACAATCTGAACATTCACCATACTTCTGTTACTTGAAGAATTCTGCCAAAATTAGGGAAAATAAACAATTTGTATATAAAGACAGTGAAAAAAGAATCAGAACCGTTTGATGTTCCAGTAAAAAAATAAAAATCGCGCATTACAGACAAAGTTTCTGTCCTGCACCGTACAAACCAACAAGCATTGTAAACATCCTAAAGGCAAACCTTGGCACATTATTTTTATAATACAATGGAATTGTACAAGGGGATAATTATTATTTTTTGAAATTTTTTTGTAATTAAGATTCACAAAGTTTCCATGGGCATGAACAAAGTTCAAGGACGTCCCCCACTTTCACAATGCTCGTCTATCTCACTTTCACTTTTCTTTTTGAAAAGTTTTAGGTTCCCCTCTTTATTTTTATTTTTTTAACTATATAAAAGCACTCAACAGAAATAAATGACTCTCTAAAACTTCCTGGTTGTCTCCCTGGCAGCGCTTTCTTTAAAGCCATTAAGCTAGGCATATAGTGCTCAAGTAATGGATCCACCCGGATCCCAAGGTATATCAAAGCCAATTTTAATTAAAAATGATTTAGCATTTAGTTGTGAGCACAAAGCAACATATATCAAGCAATGACGAAGTCTAACTCTCTTCCTATGCATCAGCATGTCATAAAAGAACAATTCATGCACACATAGTAAAGGCCAATGCATAGTATAAGCAGTTTCTTGCAATTTTATCATATTGGAAACATAGAGAGGTGGAGATGTAGTTACTCTCTCATAATAATTGCAAGTAGGAGCAGCAAGCACATGCATATTATACTCAACAAAATCATCATGTGTAGTAGTAAAAGGCAACCCATCAATATAATCCTTAATAAGCACAAACTTCTCCGATATAGTGTAGTTTGGAGAATTCAAAAATAAAATAGGACTATCATGTGTGGGTGCAATAGGAACAATTTCATGTTTAACATAAGGAACTATAGCAAGTTCATCTGCATAAGCACAATTCATATTGGCATCTTGGCCACAAGCATAGCAAGCATCATGAAAAAGGGATATTTCAAGAGAATCAACGGGACCATAACAATTATCATAGCAATCATCCTTCGGTAAGCACGAAGGGAAATTAAACAATGTATGAGTTGAAGAGTTACTCTCATTAGAAGGTGGGCACGGGTAGCTAATCCGCTCTTACTCCTTTTGTTCTTCGCTCTCCTCATCATCTTTTTCATCCAATGAGCTCACAGTTTCATCAATTTCTTCTAACATAGATTCCTGCAAAATATAAATCTCTTCTTGGACAGCGGAGACTTTCTCAATAAATGCATCAATATCGGAATTGAATTCATAATTGGAATAGCAATATTTAAGGATAGCTAAATTTTCAGGTCTATAAAAAGCATCATAAAGATTTTCAAACTCTTTGAACATAGATTCAATTTCATAAGCACCCATAAAAGCAACAAATTCTTCTATTTGTTCCACATCATAGTAATCATATATACCTCTAGCATAAGAAGCTAAGGTTTTATTATCATTAAATTTGCATGAAAAGGGAAGGTGTGGAGCCTTCATCCTAGAGCAACAAGTATAATCATAACTCAAGCATAATTGCCGAGCATACCACTTTAACATATAAATTTGATCCCATAATAGTTTCCCTTTTTGAGTCAAGCTATAATCCCTAAAGTATTCACGTTGATCCAACGTGTCTCCCATTACAAAATTGAATGGAGTTTTCTCAGGATTATCAAAGTAGTACATAATATCTTTCACATAATAAGCATCGAGGGTTTTAGGAGGTTCCCCATCTCCATGAGTAGCAAGTACACCTAATTTTTTTGGTATTTCGTGTTCCACATCCATGACTAAAGATAAATAACAACTAAGAATAGCAAATAAAAATTACTTAGTGATAAAGCAAACAAGCACACATGAGGATATTCACCCCACGCTATTGCTCCGCGGTAACGGTGCCAGAAAAAGGTCTTGATAACCCACAAGTATAGGGGATCAATTGTAGCCTCTTTCGATAAGTAAGAGTGTCGAACCCAACGATGAGCTAAAGGTAGAACAAATATTCCCTCAAGTTCTATCGACCACCGATACAACTCTACGCACGCTTAACATTCGCTTTACCTAGAACAGGTATGAAACTAGAAGTACTTTGTGGGTGTTTTTGGATAGGTTTGCAAGATAATAAAGAGCGCGTAAATAAAAAAGTAGGGGCTGTTTAGATAAAGACACAATAAATTAAATATAGCGAGTGTGGAAAAGTGGTGGTAGGAGTTGCGAAATTGTCCCAAAGCAATTGACTACTTTACTAGACCGATAGCAAGTTTTATGTGGGAGAGGCCACTGCTAGCATGTCATCCCTGACTTGGAATTCTATGCACTTATGATTGGAACTATTAGCAAGCATCCGCAACTACTAACGTTCATTAAGGTAAAACCCAACCATAGCATTAAGATATATTGGTCCCCCTTCAATCCCGTATGAATCAATTTCTATGATAGGTAGAAGCTTCTATCACTCTTGCCCTCCAATACATAGTCCTATCAACATACAACTAACCCTATGGTGTGATCCACGCGCGCGCTCATATGATGGGCACCAAAGGACAACAACATAACCACAAGAAAATTAAATCAATCATAGGAATTCATCAACCACCGATAGGACAACGAAAATCTACTCAGACATCATAGGATGGCAACACATCATTGAATAATAATATGATGCATAAAGCACCATGTTCAAGTAGAGGGTACATCGGGTTGCGGGAGAGTGGAGCGCTGTAGATAGAGGGGGGGAGGTGATGGAGATGTTGGTGAAGATGGCGGAGGTGTTGGTGAAGATGGCGATGAAGATGATGGCCACGGCGGTGTTCCGGCACCACCGGAAGAGAGGGGGAGAGGGGCCCCCTTCTTCTTCTTCTTCTTCCTTGACCTCCTCCCTAGGTGGGAGAAGGGTTTCCCCTCTGGTCCTTGGCCTCCATGGCATGGGAGGGGCGTGAGCCCCTCCGAGATTGGATCTATCTCTCTGTCTCTCTCTGTTTCTGCGTTCCCGTTTTCTGCCCTTTCACCGTTTCGTATATATATATGGAGATCCGTAACTCCGATTGGATTGAAACCTTCGCCCAGATTTTTCTCCAAAAATTAGCTTTCTTGCGGCCAAAGAAGAGCAGTAACCGCCTTACGATGGGCCCATGAGGGTCAGAGGCGTGCCCAGGGGGGTGGGGCGCGCCCCCTGCCTCGTGCCCCCCCTCGGGCACCATCTCGCATTGATTCTTCTTCCGGAATTTTCCAAATATTCCAAAAATATTCTCCGTCCGTTTTTATCACGTTTGGATTCCGTTTGATATGGGGTTTCTGCCAAACATAAAACATGCAACAAACATGAACTGGCAATGGGCACTGGATCAATATGTTAGTCCCAAAAAGAGTATAAAAAGTTGCCAAAAGTCTATGAAGTTGTATAATATTGGCATGGAACAATCAAAAGTTATAGATACGACGGAGACGTATCAATGAGCATATGGAGGCATACCTCGTGGAGGTGCGCAAGATGGAGACGCAGTTCTTGGGCCTGGAGTTGCAGCACGTGCCCAGGGCACCAACACGGAAGCTGACGACATTGCCAAGAGAGCATCCAAGCGGCAGCCCCAAGAGCCCGGCGTCTTTGAGGAACGGCTCTTCAAGCCATCAGCGACACCACCACTTTCAAGCACAGCTCAGCCTCGGGAGGAGCTCCCACAGCCGCCTGCCACAGGAGCCCCAACCTGTGGCCCGACCTCAGGAGCTCGCCTGCTCTTGGCGCTCGAGCCCCAGGAGGGATGCTGGACCAAGGAATTCAAGGAATACCTGATGCAAGGGACACTGCCGAAGAAAGAAGAGGACGCGGAGCGCGTAGGCCCGACAGGCCATGGCATACTGCATCCGGGACAGTGAGTTATACAGGAAGCGGCCCAATGGTGTTTCACTGCGTTGCATTTCCAGAGACCAGGGGAAGGAGTTGCTATCTGACATGCACGGTGGGGACTGCGGGCACCACTCGTCATCACGGACCCTCGTCGGCAAGGTATTCCGCAGCGGATTCTACTGACCCGCGGCGCTCAATGACGCGGCCGAGCTGGTGAAGTCCTGTGAAGCCTGCCAGTTCCACGCCAAGCAGATCCATCAGCTGGCTCAGGGCCTCCAGACCATCCCGCTCACATGGTCGTTCGGGCTCTGGGGGCTGAACATCTTGGGCCCGTTCCCTCAAGCGCCTGGGGGCTACCGCTACCTCTATGTCGCCATCGACAAGTTCACCAAGTGGGCGGAAGTGGAAGCCGTCCGCACTATCCCAGTTGGCTCCGCAGTCAAGTTCATCAAGGGTCTCGTGAGCCGCTTCGGGGTTCCCAACCGCATCATCACCGACAACGGCTCGTAGTTCACTAGTAACCTCTTCAAAACATAATGTGCTAACCTTAGAACGCAGATCTACTACGCTTCGGTGGCGCACCCCACGAGCAATGGTCAGGCCGAATGTGCCAACGCAGAGGTCCTGAGGGGCCTCAAGACTAGGACCTTCAAGAAGAAGCTCGAGGCCTGCGGCAGGAGCTAGCACGACAAACTCCATTCCGTGATGTGGTCCATCCTCACCACCGCCACCAAGCCGATGGGTGAGACCCCGTTCTTCCTCGTCTACGGAGCCGAAGCGTCCCCCCCTCACGAGGTCAAGCATCGCTCTGCACGGGTCCTGGCGTTTTATGAAACGCAGCAGGACACCACGCAGGGGATGGACCTCGTGCTGGGGGAGGAACGTCGCCGCGAGGCTGCACTGAGGGCAGCTAGGTACCAGCAGGCGTTGCGGCGATACCACTGCCGCAACATCCGCTCCAGGACGCTCGAGGAAGGCGACCTCGTCCTGAGGCGGGTCCTCTCCAGGGAAGGGCTGCACAAGCTCTCACCTATGTGGGAGGGCCCGTTCAAGGTCGTCCATGTCTCCAGGCCGGGCGCCGCGCGCCTGGAGACGTAGGACGGGGTGCCCATCCAGAACGCCTGGAACATCCAGCACCTCCGGAAGTTCTACCCATGAAGCAAGGCCTAGTGCCTGTGAAGAAAGGCCCAGTGCCTGTGAAGAGGGCCCGGTGCCTGTGAAGAATCGCCGCCCGTGACACTCTCACGTAATAATGAGTCGGGATGTACACGCCCCGGAGTCTCAGGAGTGTCTCCCTCGGGCCTCGGGGGCTCCCTCCCATGCCTAGTGGCAGCACTTAGCTCCGCGCTGGTGAGAAGACTTGAAGACTAGACTAGGTGCCGGACGCGGCTTTTCATTTGCTTTCTGTAGTTGGCTCGCCTTCTTTTAATCGAAGTTTGCTTCTGGTGTTCCTTGCTGATTTTGTCCCGTCGCCTTTTGCCTCTATTTCTGACTCTAGTTCACCTGTGTTCTCTCTCTCGCATACCTCGCGAGGGGGCTAGGCAGGTGCCCTCGCGAGCGTTTTTCCTTATCTCCGCCTTCTGTCTGCTTTCTCACGAGGCACCCTCGTTCGAGCCCACAAGCTGGCGCATCTCTCCTAATCCATGCCCCTCAGGTACCGCGATATGAAGCGCTAGGTCAGGGCTTGGGAGAACGACAAGTCTCCTAGCGAGCTTCCTAACGAATTTTTTGAAGTTCCCGAGCAACCACTAAGTCAAGACGGGCACGAGGAAACAAGTGCCTCGTGACGATGAGGCCGCCCCGAGCGCGCCAAGCTAAGTTATCTCTGTACGAAATAACAACACAGCACGGAAACAACAAGCATATCATAATGATTGAGGAATCATAGTTCGATACACGCCCCTCCGGGCCCATACTGGTTTCATTTTGATGCAGGAAAGAACAGAAGAACAAAACAAAAGCGGCGCTCGCTCCTGCAGCGGTCTGATACGTCCATTTTGCATCATGATTTTATATCGATATTTATTGCATTATGGGTTGTTATTACACATTATGTCACAATACTTATGCCTATTCTCTCTTATTTTACAAGGTTTGCATAAGGAGGGAGAATGCCGGCTGCTGGAATTCTGGGCTGGAAAAGGAGCAAATATTAGAGACCTATTCTGCACAACTCCAAAAGTCTTGAAACTCCTCGAAAGTTATTTTTGGAAATAATAAGAAATGCTGAGAGGAAGAAATACCAGAGGGGGCCCACACCCTGGCCACGAGGGTGAGGTGCGCGCCCTACCCCCTGGGCGCGCCCCCCTGCCTCGTGGGCCCCCTGTTGGCCGTCCGGTGCCCATCTTCTGCTATATGAAGTCTTTCGTCCGAAGAAAAATCATAAGAAAGCTTTCGGGACGAGACTCCGCCGCCACGAGGCGGAACCTTGGCGGAACCAATCTAGGGCTCCGGCGGAGCTGTTCTGTCGGGGAAACTTCCCTCCGGGAGGGGGAAATCATCGCCATCATCATCACCAACGCACCTCTCATCGGGAGAGGGCCAATCTCTATCAACATCTTCACCAGCGCCATCTCCTCTCAAACCCTAGTTCATCTCTTGTATCCAATTCTTGTCTCTAAGTCTGGGATTGGTACCTGTAGGTTGCTAGTAGTGTTGATTGCTCCTTGTAGTTGATGCTAGTTGGTTTATTTGGTGGAAGATCATATGTTCAGATCCTATATGCATATTAATACCCCTCTGATTATGAACATGAATATGCTTTGTGAGTAGTTACGTTTGTTCCTGAGGACATGGGAGAAGGCTTGCTATTATCAGTCATGTGAATTTGGTATTCGTTCGATATTTTGATGAGATGTATGTTGTCTCTCTTCTAGTCGTGTTATGTGAACGTCGACTACATGACACTTCACCATTGTTTGGGCCTAGAGGAAGGCATTGGGAAGTAATAAGTATATGATGGGTTGCTAGAGTGACAGAAGCTTAAACCCTAGTTTATGCGTTGCTTTGTAAGGGGCTGATTTGGATCCATATGTTTCATGCTATGGTTAGGTTTACCTTAATACTTCTTTTGTAGTTGCGGATGCTTGCAATAGGAGTTAATCATAAGTGGGATGGTTGTCCAAGTAAGGACAGCACCCAAGCACCGGTCCACCCACATATCAATTTATCAAATTACCGAACGCGAATCATATCAACGTGATGAAAACTAGCTTGACGATAATTCCCATGTGTCCTCGGAAGCGCTTTTCTCTATATAAGAGTTTGTCCAGGCTTGTCCTTTGCTACAAAAAGGATTGGGCCACCTTGCTGCACTTTATTTACTTTTGTTACTTGTTGCTCGTTACAAATTATCTTATCACAAAAACTATCTGTTACCTATAATTTCAGTGCTTGCATAGAATACCTTGCTGAAAACCGCTTATCATTTCCTTCTGCTCCTCGTTGGGTTCGACAGTCTTACTTATCGAGAGGACTACGATAGATCCCCTATACTTGTGGGTCATCAAGACTCTTTTCTGGCGCCGTTGCCGGGGAGTGAAGCGCCTTTGGTAGGTGGAATTTGGTAAGGAAAAATTTATATAGTGTGCTGAAATTTACTGTCACTTGTTACTATGGAAAGTAATCCTCTGAGGGGCTTGTTCAGGGTATCTTCACCCCGACCAGTAGAGCAAAGGGTTGCTCCTCAACCTACTTAACCTACTGAAAATGAAAATGTCTACTTTGAAATTCCTTCGGGTATGTTGGAAAAACTGCTAGCTAATCCTTTTACAGGAGATGGAACATTACATCCTGATGAGCACTTAATATATGTGGATGAAGTTTGTGGATTATTTAAGCTTGCAGGTGTGCCCGATGATGTTATCAAGAAGAAGGTCTTCCCTTTATCTTTAAAGGGAGACACATTGACATGGTACAAGCTATGTGATGATATGGGATCATGGAACTACAAACGATTGAAATTGGAATTTCATCAGAAGTTTTATCCTATGCATCTTGTTCATCGTGATCGTAATTATATATATAATTTTTGGCCTCGCGAAGGAGAAAGCATCGCTCAACCTTGGGGGAGGCTTAAATCAATGTTATATTCATGCCCCAATCATGAGCTCTCAAGAGAAATGATTATTCAAAAAATTTGTGCTCGGCTTTCTGATAACAATCGCACCATGCTCGATACTTCTTGTGCTGGCTCTTTTATGATGAAGACTATTGAATTCAAAAGTGATTTATTGGAAAGAATTAAATGCAACTCTGAAGATTGGGACCTCGACGAAGGTAAGAGTCAGGTATGACACCTAAGTTTGATTGTGTTAAATCTTTTATGGATACCGATGTTTTCCGTAAATTTAGCACTAAATATGGACTTGACTCTGAGATAGTAGCTTCTTTCTGTGAATCTTTTGCTGCTCATGTTGATCTCCCTAAGGAGAAGTGGTTTAAATATCACCCTCCCATAGAAGTAAAAGTAGCTGCACCTATTAAAGTTGAAGAAAAGAGTATCACTTATAATGATCCTATTGTTCCTACTGCTTATGTTGAGAAACCACCTTCCCCTGTTAGAATAAAGGATCATGCTAAAGCTTCAACTGTGGTTTGTAAAAGCAATATTAGAACTTATACACCTCCTGAGCAAGTTAAAGTTGAACCTAATATTGCTATTGTTAAGGATCTCTTGGCAGATAATATTGATGGGCATGTTATTTATTTCTGCAATGAAACTGCTAGAATTGCTAAACCTTGTGCTAAAGATAAACATAGACCTGTGGTAGGCATGCCTGTTATTTCTGTTAAAATAGGAGATCATTGTTATCATGGCTTATGTGATATGGGTGCTAGTGCTAGTGCAATACCTCATGATTTATACAAAGAAATTATGCATGATATTGCACCTGCTGAGATAGAAGATATTGATGTTACCATTAAGCTTGCCAATAGAGATACTATATCACCAATTGGAATTGTTAGAGATGTTGAAGTCTTGTGTGGGAAAACTAAATATCATGCTGATTTTCTTGTTCGTGGTTCTCCACAAGATAGCTTTTGTCCCATTATATTTGCTAGACCCTTCTTAAACACTGTTAATGCTAAGATAGACTGTGAAAAGGATGTTGTCACTATTGGTTTAGGTAATATGTCTCATGAGTTCAACTTCTCTAAATTTCGTAGACAACACAGTGAAGAAGAATCGCCTAGTAAAGATGAAATTACTGGTCTTGCTTCTATTGCCGTACCTCCTAGTGATACTTTAGAACAATATTTTCTAGACCATGAAAATGATATGTTTATGAATGAAAGAAGGGAAATAGATGAAGTATTCTTTAAACAGGGACCTATTCTGAAACACAACTTGCCTGTTGAAATCCTAGGGGATCCCCCTCCACCCAAGGGTGATCCCGTGTTTGAGCTTAAACCATTGCCTGATACTCTTAAATATGCTTATCTTAATGAAAAGAAGATATATCATGTTATTATTAGTGCTAACCTTTCAGGGAAGGATGAAGAAAAATTATTGAAAACCCTGAAGAAGCACCGTGCTGCTATTGGATATACTCTTGATGATCTTAAGGGCATTAGTCCCTCTCTATGCGAACACAAAATAAATTTGGAGAAAGATGCCAAACTAGTTATTGATCACCAACGACGGTTGAACCCTAAAATGAAAGAAGTGGTAAGAAAGGAAATACTAAAGCTCCTTGAGGCAGGTATAATTTATCCCGTTGCTGATAGTCGGTGGGTAAGTCCTGTCCATTGTGTCCCCAAGAAGGGAGGTATTACTGTCGTTCCTCATGATAAAGATGAATTGATTCCGCAAAGAATTATTACAGGCTATAGGATGGTAATTTATTTTCGTAAATTAAATAAAGCTACTAAAAAGGATCATTACCCCTTACCTTTTATTGATCAAATGATAGAAAGACTATCCAAACATACACATTTTTGCTTTCTAGATGGCTATTTTGGTTTCTCTCAAATACCTGTGTCAGCTGATGATCAATCTAAGACCACTTTTACTTGCCCTTTCGGTACTTTTGCTTATAGACGTATGCCTTTTGGTTTATGTAATGCACCTGCTACCTTTCAAAGATGCATGATGGCTATATTCTCTGACTTTTGTGAAAAGATTTGTGAGGTTTTCATGGACGATTTCTCCGTTTATGGATCCTCTTTTGATGATTGCTTGAGCAACCTTGATCGGGTTTTGCAGAGATGTGAAGAAACTAACCTTGTCTTGAATTGGGAGAAGTGCCACTTTATGGTTAATGAAGGTATTGTCTTGGGGCATAAAATTTCTGAAAGAGGTATTGAAGTCGACAAAGCTAAGGTTGATGCTATTGAAAAGATGCCATGTCCCAAGGACATCAAAGGTATAAGAAGTTTCCTTGGTCATGCCGAGTTTTATAGGAGGTTCATTAAGGACTTCTCAAAAATTTCTCGGCCTCTGACTAATTTATTACAAATGATATACCATTTGTCTTCGATGATTATTGTGTAGAAGCATTTGAAATACTTAAGAAAGCATTGATTTCTGCACCTATTGTTCAGCCACCTAATTGGAATTTACCCTTGAAATTATGTGTGATGCTAGTGATTATGTTGTAGGTGTTGTTCTAGGGCAAAGAGTTGATAAGAAATTAAATGTTATTCAATGTGCTAGTAAAACTTTAGACAATGCCCAGAGAAATTATGCTACTACTGAAAAAGAATTTTTAGCAGTTGTATTTGCTTGTGATAAGTTCAGACCCTATATTGTTGATTCTAAAGTAACTATTCACACTGATCATGCTGCTATTAAATATCTTATGCAAAAGAAAGATGCTAAACCTAGACTTATTAGATGGGTCCTCTTGCTACAAGAATTTGATTTGCATATTATTTATAGAAAGGGAGCTGAGAACCCCGTTGCAGACAACTTGTCTAGGTTAGAGAATGTTCTTGATGACCCACTACCTATTGATGATAGCTTTCCTGATGAACAATTAAATGTCATAAATGCTTCGCGTTCTACTCCGTGGTATGCTGATTATGCTAATTACATTGTTGCTAAATTTATACCACCTGGTTTCACATACCAACAAAAGAAGAAGTTTTTCTATGATTTGAGACATTACTTTTGGGATGACCCACATCTTTATAAAGAAGGAGTAGATGGTGTTATTAGACGTTGTGTACCTGAGCATGAACAGGAACAGATCCTACGCAAGTGTCACACCGAGGCTTATGGAGGACACCACGCTGGAGATAGAACTGCACATAAGGTATTGCAATTTGGTTTTTATTGGCCTACTCTCTTCAAGGATGCCCGTAAGCTTGTCCTATCTTGTGATGAATGTCAAAGAATTGGTAATATTAGTAGACGTCAAGAAATGCCTATGAATTATTCACTTGTTATTGAACCATTTGATGTTTGGGGCTTTGATTATGTGGGACCTTTTCCTGCCTCTAATGGATATACACATATTTTAGTTGATGTTGATTACGTTACTAAGAGGGTAGAAGCTATTCCAACTAGTAGTGCTAATCATAACACCTCTATTAAGATGCTTAAAGAAGTTATTTTTCTGAGGTTTGGAGTCCCTAGATATTTAATGACTGATGGTGGTTCACATTTTATTCATGGTGCTTTCCGTAAAATGCTTGCCAAGTATGATGTTAATCATAGAATTGCATCTCCTTATCACCCGCAGTCTAGTGGTCAAGTAGAATTGAGCAACAGAGAGCTCAAATTAATTTTGCAAAAGACTGTTAATAGATCTAGAAAGAATTGGTCCAAGAAACTTGATGACGCATTATGGGCCTATAGAACTGCATATAAAATCCTATGGGTATGTCTCCGTATAAATGGTTTATGGAAAAGCATGTCACTTACCTCTCGAACTAGAACATAAGGCGTATTGGGCTATTAAAGAGCTCAACTATGATTTGAAACTTGCCGGTGAAAAGAGGTTATTTGACATTAGCTCACTTGATGAATGGAGAACCCAAGCCTATGAGAATGCCAAGTTGTTTAAAGAAAAAGTTAAAAGATGGCATGACAAAAGAATACAAAAGCGTGAGTTTAATGTAGGTGATTATGTATTGCTATACAACTCCCGTTTAAGATTTTTTGCAGGAAAACTTCTCTCTAAATGGGAAGGACCTTACGTTATCGAGGAGGTCTATCGTTCCGGTGCCATAAAAATCAACAACTTTGAAGGCACAAATCCGAAGGTGGTGAACGGTCAAAGAATTAAACATTATATCTCAGGTAATCCCATAAATGTTAAAACCAATGTTATTGAGACCGTAACCCCGGAGGAATACATAAGGGACACTTTCCGGAACGTTTCGGACTCCGAAAAGGAATAGGTATGTGGTACGGTAAGTAAACCGACTCCAAAACAGTTCTAATGGCAATTTTTCTCCGTTTTGGAATATTTAGAAAAATAGAAAAATAAGAAGCAGTCCGGGAAGGACACGAGGGCTCCACGAGGGTGGAGGGCGCGCCCCCCTACCTCGTGGGCACTCCGTGCGCTCTCCAGACTCCGTTTTCTTGCACGATACGTATTTTGGTCGGTAAAAATTCATTATATAATCTCCCGAAGGTTTTGACTCCTGTATCACGCAATTATCCTCTGTTTGTGTTTCGAGCTGTTGCTACTGCAGATTGTAGCAAGATGTCTTCTCAAGTGTCAGTCGGGGAGAGCCGGGTGTCTCATCCGGCATCGAGATCAAGGACAAACAGCAATGCTGACCACTTTGGACCAGCAACGGAGGAAGAGATGGAGGCTAATTTGAAGAGGATAGATGCCATGGTGGAGGATCAAGAAGTCACTTCTCGCTTCCGAGCTAGATTAACGATGGGGGAACTACAGAGCTCGACTATTCCAAACTCGGTTATCCCTTCCAATGTTAGATTTCTTTCTTATGAAAATATGAAGAAGAGTGTCACTTGTTCTCCCGCAGCTATGCAACACCCTTGGGTGCAAGAGCTTTGGACGTTGCGGGTAAGCTCCGTAAGGAGATAATGTATCTCAAGTAGCAACTCAATAAGCTCGAGGAAGAGAATCGTATCCTGAGGATTATCATCGCCAAGAATATCACACCATCACCTCTGAAGAAAGAGATATAATCACATGGGTATGGGCACTCCCCTTGGCAACTGCCAATCTTGGGGGAGGTGCCCCGGTATCGTATCACCATCACATCTCCTATCTTTACAGTTTTTCTTAGTTCGATCCTTTGAGTAGTATCTTGATCTAGTAGAATAAAGTTTTAGTATGATCTAGTTTTGAGTTTTGCTTTATGATCCCTTTATGTAATCGAGTCCGTGAGCTATATAATAAAGATTAGTGTTGAGTCAAGGGTTTGATTATTTTGCTATGATCTTGAGTGAATAAAAGAAAAGAAAAAGAGTAAAAAGAAACAAAGAGATCATATGGATCTTATGGAGAGTAATGACTTCACATAGAAAGAGTATGATGATTAAAAATTTTTGAGAGTAGACAAACATGGCTTTGGTCATCGTTGCAACTAATAGGAAGTAATAAAGAAAGAGAGATTCACATATAAATATACTATCGTGGACATCTTTTATGATTGGGAGCATTCATTAAAATATGACATGCTAAAGAGTTGATGTTGGACAAGGAAGACAACGTAATGGGTTATGTTTTCTTATATCTGAGATAAAGTATATTGTCATGGATCATCTAACATGTTGAGCTTGCCTTTCCCCCTCGTGCTAGCCAAATTCTTTGCACCAAGTAGAGATACTACTTGTGCGTCCAAATACCCTTAAAACCCCAGTTTTGCCATGAGAGTCCACCATATCTACCTATGGATTGAGTAAGATCCTTCAAGTAAGTTGTCATCGGTGCAAGCAATAAAAATTGCTCTCTAAATATGTATGATTGATTGGTGTGGAGGAAATAAGCTTTATACGATCTTGTGATGTGGAAGAAATAAAAGCGACAGATTGCATAATAAAGGTTCATATCACAAGTGGCGATATAAAGTGACGTTCTTTCGCATTAAGATTTTGTGCATCCAACCCTGAAAGCGCATGGCAACCTCTGCTTCCCTCTGCGAAGGGCCTATCTTTTATTACTATCTTCTACCTTATGCAAGAGTCATGGTGATCTTCACCTTTCCTTTTTACATTTTATCCTTTGGCAAGCACAGTATGTTGGAAAGATCCTGATATATATATCTAATTGGATGTAAGTTAGCATGAACTATTATTGTTGACATTACCCTTGAGGTAAAAGGTTGGGAGGCGAAACTATAAGCCCCTATCTTTCTCTGTGTCCGATTAAAACTCCGTAACCACAAGTACTGCGTGAGTGTTAGCAATTATGAAAGACTAAATGATAGTTGAGTATGTGGACTTGCTAAAAAGCTCTGACATAGACACTTTCTGATGTTATGATAAATTGCAATTGCCTCAATGACTGAGATTATAGTTTGTTGGTTCTCAATGAAATTTCTGATTCATACTTTGCATTGTGAATACATTATTACTTGAACATAAGAAATCATATGACAATATCCATATATTTTGTTGTTCTAAGAATAATCATGATGCCCTCATGTCCGTATTTTATTTTATCGACACCTCTACCTCTAAACATGTGGACATATTTATCGTGATCAGCTTCCGCTTGAGGACAAGCAAGGTCTAAGCTTGGGGGAGTTGATATGTCCATTTTGCATCATGCTTTTATATCGATATTTATTGCATTATGGGCTGTTATTACACATTATGTCACAATACTTATGCCTATTCTCTCTTATTTTACAAGGTTTACATAAGGAGGGAGAATGCCGACAGCTGGAATTCTGGGCTGGAAAAGGAGGAAATATTAGAGACCTATTCTGCACAACTCCAAAAGTCCTAAAACTCCACGAAAGTTATTTTTCGAAATAATAAGAAATGATGAGCGGAAGAAATACCAGAGGCGGCCCACACCCTGGCCACAAGGGTGGGGGCGCGCCCCCCTGCCTCGTGGGCCCCCTGTTGGCCCTCCGGTGCCCATCTTCTTCTATATGAAGTCATTCGTCCGAAGAAAAATCATAAGAAAGCTTTCGGGACGAGACTCCGCCGCCACAAGGCGGAACCTTGGCGGAATCAATCTAGGGCTCCGGCGGAGCTGTTCTACCGGGGAAACTTCCCTCCGGGAGGGGGAAATCATCGCCATCATTATCACCAACGCTCCTCTCATTGGGAGAGGGCCAATCTCTATCAACATCTTCACCAGCACCATCTCCTCTCAAACCCTAGTTCATCTCTTGTATCCAATTCTTGTCTCTAAGTCTGGGATTGGTACCTGTAGGTTGCTAGTAGTGTTGATTACTCCTTGTAGTTGATGCTAGTTGGTTTATTTGGTGGAAGATCATATGTTCAGATCCTATATGCATATTAATACCCCTCTGATTATGAACATGAATATGCTTTGTGAGTAGTTACGTTTGTTCCTGAGGACATGGGAGAAGTCTTGCTATTAGTAGTCATGTGAATTTGGTATTCGTTCGATATTTTGATGAGATGTATGTTGTCTCTCCTCTAGTGGTGTTATGTGAACGTCGACTACATGACACTTCACCATTGTTTGGGCCTAGAGGAAGGCATTGGGAAGTAATAAGTAGATAATGGGTTGCTAGAGTGACAGAAGCTTAAACCCTAGTTTATGCGTTGCTTTGTAAGGGGCTGATTTGGATCCATATGTTTCATGCTATGGTTAGGTTTACCTTAATACTTCTTTTGTAGTTGCGGATGCTTGCAATAGGAGTTAATCATAAGTGGGATGGTTGTCCAAGTAAGGACAGCACCCAAGCACCGGTCCACCCACATATCAAATTATCAAAGTACCGAACGCGAATCATATGAACGTGATGAAAACTAGCTTGACGATAATTCCCATGTGTCCTCGGGAGCGCTTTTTCTCTATATAAGAGTTTGTCCAGGCTTGTCCTTTGCTACAAAAAGGATTGGGCCACCTTGCTGCACTTTATTTACTTTTGTTACTTGTTGCTCATTACAAATTATCTTATCACAAAAACTATCTGTTACCTATAATTTTAGTGCTTGCAGAGAATACCTTGCTGAAAACCGCTTATCATTTCCTTCTGCTCCTCGTTGGGTTCAACACTCTTACTTATCGAAAGGACTACGATAGATCCCCTATACTTGTGGGTCATCACGGTCCACGGGGGCAGGCCCTTGGCGACGTCCCGAGCATTAGCCGGATCCCTCGTCGCGCTTCACGGAGGCGCGGCGGCGAGACAACCCGCTACCACCTTTGAAGCGAGCGCGGCGGCGTGGCGGCTGGCCATAGCCGCCACTGCTGGTGCTGTCGCCGAGAGAAGAGCCACCGTAGCTGAACGAGGCGCGGCCGCTACCTAGGGCGGGTTCGCCCTCCTCCGCGTCCCGACCATCGCCAAGGCCGAGCACCTCCTCGCCGTCGTTCACCTCGGGGCAGCACCCGGCGCGAGGACCATCTTCCCCAAACACCCTCACGTAGAGGGTCGCATCGCCGTCGTACTTGAAATGGAGGGTGCACCGCCTGCCTAGGCCTCGCGCGCGGGCGAACATCTGCCAACAACGGGCCAGAGCTATGTTGCCCGCGACGGAGACCTCGACCACAACCCAAGAAGCCCTGCTGCAGCAGCCGCCTGCCTGCAGCCAGAGCCCACCTGGACCGGAGGCCGATAGCTCGTCGGCAAAGAAGCGCGGAAGCTAAAGACAGTTGCCGGCCAGATCCTCTGACCAGACAACGAACTCCGGCAACACCTCTGCATAATGGAAGCGCGGCCAGGGAGGTCGCGCGACCATGGCGCGTCTCCCTTCGTCAACAGGGCTCCCACGACTGGAACGAGCCCTGCCGCGCGCAGCGGCACCACCGCGGGATCGGGGGGCCCTGGCGGGGGTCGCAGTGTGCTTACGGGGACGGCCGCATCCCCGCTTGGGCGACGGAGAGCCGGGCCCCTCGCGGGGAGCCTTTCCCTTCTCTGCGGCGGAGAACCTCTTCAACGGCGCCATTCAGTTGGTGGTGGAGCAAGGAGGAAGAAGCAAACGGACTGGGAAGAGATGGGCGGCGGGGGCTCTGCCCCCTCCCCATTTATAGAGGAAGAAGGCCAACCGGCGCCTCCCACGATCACACGTAATGATGATTTTCCCTTGCATGTCGCAGGGACTTGTCAAGTCGGGCAGTTGCCGAGGCAGCGTGGGGAAGCGGAGACGCCCACATCCAATCAACCACCACGCGTCGACCAAGGCCGCAGGCTTTTGGGGCCCACGGCGCTCCGCACTTGACCTTTGGCTTCGCCTCGAAGCCAAGCCCGAGCGCGCCTTGGGCCCGGGGGCTACTGTCGGTGTTCTGGGAACGGGGGTCCCCACACTTGCCTGCCTGCGGCCCACGGCGTGGCTGTGCTAGCAGGCATGTACGGCCCATCTTCATCAACAAGGCGTTCAAGACCCTCGCGAGGGGCCAAGCCTCGCGAGGGGGACGACTCAAGACCTCCTCGGGAGCGGCCTCACCAGGTTGGCTCGCGAGGAGCGGAGAGATCAAGGCAGGGCAAACCTCGCGAGGTTCTCGTGACGTGAGCCATGACGATCGAGACCAGGCGGGCGCCAGCACGCGCAGTGTCCTTGTTTTCCCTTTCGTGCTAAGGAAGCAAGCGCAGTCGCGAA
Source organism: Triticum aestivum (assembly GCF_018294505.1). Classification (NCBI taxonomy): domain Eukaryota; kingdom Viridiplantae; phylum Streptophyta; class Magnoliopsida; order Poales; family Poaceae; genus Triticum; species Triticum aestivum. The sequence goes on from NC_057811.1 coordinate 461,499,563, forward strand.
GTACCGAGGCGTCAAGCAAAGGTTTCCATATCAGTGCAACAAGACCAAGACCAGCAGGATGGCAAGGCGGAGGTCACCATGGAGCCCAAGGCGGCGTCACCACCAGAGCCTTTTGCAGGCGAAGACCGCTTTTGTCAGGATAAGCTGTACTAGTTGTCCCCTTTCAAATTGGCCGTTGTTGGATCCCTCCCCGCTCAATATTTGGGAAGAGGACCAGGGCCTATATAAGTAGAACTAGCCACCACAGTAGGGGGCATCTGATCCTTAGCCAGTCCTTAGCCACACACCGAGAACAAGAACACCTCAACCTCAGGAGGCTGTTCTTCCCCTTGTACTATTCATCATCAGCCCAAGAGGCAATCCACCACCACCACACTGGAGAAGGGTATTACACGACAATGGTGGCCCGAACCAGTATAAATCTTGTGTCTTTTGTGTTGTGAGTTTGTCGAGTTCGTCCGCGAGATCTTAGCAAACCTAGGGCGTGGATCGGTTGGAGGGAAAGAACTTCGCGCGCACCCCAGAGTTCGAACCTTAAGGGTTTTGCCGGAACCCGTGATCCCAGTACCACAGACATGCTTCGAGATAGCATTGACATGGTCATTGGGTAAAGATCAGACTTTGGATTCACAAAGGATCCATCAAGAACAACTTATAGAATAAGTCTTATAGTTTCCTCATCGAAGAATGGCTAACCTTGATAAGAGGATACATATACTATAACAATAGGTCCTCTGGCCAGGGGTGCTAAGCAAAGACACCACCTTACCGGGTTATGTAGAGACCAATGTTATAACTCTTGGAAATATGTCCCAACCATCATATCTGACCGAGATTCAGATCCGATTGGAGTCAGGATACCTCAGACTCAGGATGCCTGAGAAGAAAAGGTGCAACACAATTTGACGAGATGACATTGTGAGATTCTCAGAAATGATCTATGGAAGCGAGTTCCGAAACAAGAGTTCATCATTAAACCAAGGATAGGATGAGAGGGTGGCTGATGAACTAAACGACAATTCATTGAGATTTCCAAAAGATGGATTTCCACAATTATGTGAACAAGGAGAAAACATTTGTTAGATCGAACAGTACAATATAATGATGTATGTTTGAGGAAAACATCCACAGTTAAACATTGGTTGAACGGTGCACTCAAAATATGGGCTGGGTTGGACGACCAACGTTGGGATGGCGATTTAGCAACTAGCACACTAAATTGGAATAGTTGTCCATTAACTTAGAAGCAATAGGGTTGCTAGGAATATTAAATTCTCACAACAGAGTTCACTTATTGGTATTCCAGTTGGAACACAGGGACCAAGAGAAGGATGGTGATGACGAGAAGCATCACAATACCAAGAATATTAAGAGGTGGAGGAATTCTCTCAACATCCTCGACATAACAGATGGTAATACTCCAAGGTAGAACATATCATAAGCTAGATAGCAAGCAAGCCAAGATACAACACAAAAACATGAACACGTTTGTGTTGGGGGAAGGCAAGAATGTGGTCGACGATAACACAATTCATCGAGGGGCAAGGATGGTATTTCTCATCCTGAATTCGACAACAACTTGGAAGAAGTCAAATTGTTGACAATGATCACGACAAATTTGTCGAGAGGTTTCAAGAAGATGTAATCGATCGACGATGACATCAAGTCAAAGGAATGATGAAAGCGAAAGGTTTTTGGAACCACGGGTAGGACACAAACTCGAAATCAAGTTTGTTGTTCAAAGAGAAGTGGTATGATGAGGAAGATCGACGCAAGGTTAGCTCATCGTCGAAAATTGTGCTCCGGAAAGAAGGACCAGGTAGCAGAGCAAAATTTAGCACAATTAAGATATAGCCGATCAGGCTAGGAATGACTTGAAGAATTATTAAACTCGTAAGCAATGAAAATTACTTAGAGTTATTGAATCGGAGTGCGGAATCGATTCACTTACCAGTGTTCTCGAGTGAAATAACTCGGAACCAGGGGAAATCTCAAATCGGAGAGAAGCAATACTAGATGAAGACTCATAGGAAGCAACACAATTCTTTGATATTCTCGAGATACTGGAGGGTATTACTCGTAGGAAGATCGACATAGGGGTGGCGGGGATGTATGATCTGCAGAAGACAAGTGTTTTCACTTGCTTGAGAAATGGAATCAAGTGGAAAATATGGTCGGAACCACGATTGCAAAGGATCAATTCACAGACACCAGATGATATTATATCAAGGAAATAGTTATTATTACAAGAAGCTTCCAGGATAGGATCTACATCGTGTCCATGGGCATGAACACAAAGGTTCAAGGTCGACTCCCACTTCCTCAACACATGACCTTCCATTAACTTCTCATTTTTCGAAGAAGTTGTAATGTTTAAATTTTATCTAGCAAAACACCAGAAGAGTATGACTCGTGATAGCTCTCGGGTTTACCCAGATCTGGGAAGGCATAGGTTCAACCCTTAGGGGTATCTTGGGAACATATACCACAAGCTTCAATAGTAAATATCACAAGCTCAATAGTAGAGCATGGGTGACAAAAGGAGAGGGTACAATTACCGAAGGCATTATGTATCAGGGAAAGAACTTCTCGAGGTTTTTGTATACGAAGGACACTGTCGGATGATATTTCGACAAAGCATCCGACGATCCATGATAAGTCTCCGTCGTATCTACTTTTCCAAACACTTTTACCCTTGTTTTGGACTCTAACTTGCATGATTTGAATGGAACTAACCCGGACTGACGCTGTATTCAGCAGAATTGCCATGTTGTTATTTTTGTGCAGAAATAAAAGTTCTCGGAATGACCTGAAACTTCACGGAGAATATTTTTAGAATTAATAAAAAAATACTGGCGAAATAATCAAGGCCAGGCGGCCCACACCCTGTCCACGAGGGTGGGAGGCGCGCCTACCCCCCTGGGCGCGCCCCTGCCTCGTTGGCCCCCTGGTGCTCCACCAACCTCAATTCCAACTCTATATATTCACGTTCGGGGAGAAAAAAATTAGAGAGAAGGATTCATCGCGTTTTACGATATGGAGCCGCCGCCAAGCCCTAAACTCTCTCGGGAGGGCTGATCTGGAGTCCGTTCGGGGCTCCGGAGAGGGGAATCCGTCGCCGTCGTCATCATCAACCATCCTCCATCACCAATTTCATGATGCTCACCGTCGTGCGTGAGTAATTCCATTGTAGGTTTGCTGGACGGTGATGAGTTGGATGAGATTTATCATGTAATCGAGTTAGTTTTGTTAGGGTTTGATCCCTAGTATCCATTATGTTCCGAGATTGATGTTGCTAAGACATTGCTATGCTTAATGCTTGTCACTAGGGCTCGAGTGCCATGATTTCAGATCTGAACCTATTATGTTTTCATGAATATATGTGAGTTCTTGATCCTATCTTGCAAGTCATTAGTCACCTACTATGTGTTATGATCCGGCAACCCCGAAGTGTCAATAATCGGGACCACTCCCGGTGATGACCGTAGTTTGAGGAGTTCATGTATTCACTAAGTGTTAATGCTTTGTTCCGATACTCTATTAAAAGGAGGCCTTCATATCCCTTAGTTTCCAATAGGACCCCGCTGCCACCGGAGGGTAGGACAAAAGATGTCATGCAAGTTCTTTTCCATAAGCACGTATGACTATATTCGGAATACATGCCTACATTACATTGATGAACTGGAGCTAGTTCTGTGTCACCCTATGTTATAACTGTTGCATGATGAACCGCATCCGACATATTATCCATCACCGATCCAATGCCTACGAGCTTTTCACATACTGTTCTTTGCTTAGTTACTTTACCGTTGCCACTGTTACAATTACTACAAAACTGCTACTGTTACTTTTTCCACTGTTACCGTTACTTCCATACTACTTTGCTACTAAATACTTTGCTGCAGATATTAAGTTATCCAGGTGTGGTTGAATTGACAACTCAACTGCTAATACTTGAGAATATTCTTTGGCTCCCCTTGTGTCGAATCAATAAATTTGGGTTGAATACTCTACCCTCGAAAACTGTTGCGATCCCCTATACTTGTGGGTTATCAATCCATAGCGGAGCTGATGTGAGTATCGGCACACAAACAGAGGAAGAAACAATGCGAAGGCATTGGATTATAGAAGCAACTGACTAATTCAAAGCTCACATGTAAAGGAATTATGATTTCCCAATCAAAGGATCAGAAGCAAACACTCTGATTAGGGATGGATAAGTTGAGTAACCTTAGGGGTAAAATCGACAATAATTTGATTGGTCGATATCCAGCTCATGCTTAAAATGACGTCTGAGCCGAAAGGATGAATTCTAGGATCTGATTGAGGATTGCGACCATTCGCAACATATTGAATCAATGGACTCAAAATGATAGTGACAAAGGCTGCCAATAAGATTACTATACTTATGGGATTAACCATAAGGCAAGCAAGCAAGAATTTCAAGAGCAATAAGCTGCTAAGGATTTTCGGAAGATCGAATAGTATATTGAAGACCTTAGTGAAACACATAAACAACTGGGGATGGGCGGATACTCGGTATGTGCGAGGAATTATCCGTAGGAGTGTTCATGTGGGTAATGAACTGCAAGGCAGTAGGCACAAAGTATTCTCGGAACAACGGAGAGCAATTCGGGGCATCTTGTAAGAATGGCAGGTGTATGCAGTTATTCATAAGGATATAACAGTGGTAGGGAATTTGCAAAGGCGGTGGGCTCAAGTGTCTCAGAAGAACATCGTAGAGTATTTTCGAAATCTTCTGGTGCAGCAGACGATCATCTGTGATAAGGGGCTCTCCGGGACGAAGTGGTTACGAGAACCTAGAGTCAGAGTTAGTAAATTCATTTTAACCTGAATAGAAGAGAGATTCAGAGTTCCCAGAGTATAGTACGAGGAATAAAAAATCCTAAACCCACCCAATGGCGACGTGGGCCCATAAGCCACACAGCCATGTTAGTAAAAGTTTAGCAATGACTAGACTCAACTTTGGCCAAGGAGTTGGAAAGGGGGATTCCTACAGGCAGTCGGCTCTGATACCAACTTGTGACGCCCCCGATTCAATCATACACGCAAACATGTACGATCAAGATGAGGGACTCACGGGAAGATATCACAACATAACTCTAAAATGTAAAATAAGTCATACAAGCATCATAATACAAGCAAGGGGCCTCGAGGGCTCGAATACAAGTGCTCGGTCATAGACGAGTCAGCGGAAGCAACAATATTTGAGTACAGACATAAGTTAAATAAGTTTGCCTTAAGAAGGCTAGCACAAACTGGGATACAGATCGAAAGAGGCGCAGGCGTCCTACCTGGGATCCTCCTAAACTACTCCTGGTCATCGACGGCGGCCTGCATGTAGTAGTAGGCACCCTCGGTGTAGTAGGGGTCGTCGTCGACGGTGGCGTCTGACTCCTGGGCTCCAGCATCTGGTTGCGACAACCGAGAAGAAAGGAAAGGGGGAAAAGAGGGAGAAAAGCAACCGTGAGTACTCATCCAAAGTACTCACAAGCAAGGATCTACACTACATGTGCATGGGTATCAGTGTAAAGGGGCAATATCGGTGGACTGAACTGCAGAATGCCAGAATAAGAGGGGGATAGCTATCGAAGACTACGCTTCTGGCAGCCTCCATCTTGCAGCATGTAGAAGAGAGTAGATGGTAAGTTCACCAAGTATCATCGCATAGCATAATCCTACCCGGCGGTCCTCTCCTCGTCGCCCTGTGTGAGAGCAATCACCAGGTTATATCTGGCACTTGGAAGGGTGTATTTTATTAAGTATCCGGTTCTAGTTGTCATAAGATCAAGGTACAACTCCGGGTCGCCTGTTACCGTGGACATGGCTATTCGAATAGATAAACTTCCCTGCAGGGGTGCACCACATTACCCGACACACTCGATCCCCTTTGGCCGGACACACTTTCCTAGGTCATGCCCGGCCTCGGAAGATCAACACGTCGCAGCCCTACCTAGGCACAACAGAGAGGTCAGCACGTCGGTCTAAATCCTATGGCGCAGGGGTCTGGGCCCATCTCCCATTGCACACCTGCACGTTGCATGGGCGGCCGGAAGCAGACCTAGCCTCCCTAATACAAGAGCAGGCGGTCCAGTCCAATCCAGCGCGCGTCGCTCAGTCGCTGACGTCACGAAGGCTTCGGTTGATACCACGACGCCGGTTGCCCGTATCTTGTCCCACGTGGCGGTTAGTGCGTATAAGGCCAATGACCCAACTCAGATCAAATACCAAGATCTCGTTAAGCGTGTTATTATGAAGTAACCGCGGACACTGACCAGGGCGCCAGGCCCAGCTCTCTCCTAGGTGGTCTCAACCTGCCCTGTCGCTCCGCCACAAAGATCCTCCCAGAGGGCCGTTGGGACAAAGTTCCTTTCAGCCCCCAGTCCGTGAATCACTCGCGGGTACTCTATGAGCCGACCCGACTTTAGTCACCACATGTATCATATATTACGTATATAAGTATATACACGTGATCACCTCCCGAGTGATCACGGCCCGATAGTATAGCATGGCAGACGGACAAGAATGTAGGGCCACTGATGGAATACTAGCATCCTATACTAAGCATTTAGGATTGCAGGTAAGGGTAACAACTGTAGCAACAATGACAGGCTATGCAGCAGAATAGGATTAACCGAAAGCAGTAACATGCTACACTACTCTAATGCAAGCAGTATAGAGAAGGAATAGGCGATATCTGGTGATCAAGGGGTGGGGGCTTGCCTAGTTGCTCTGGCAAGGAGGGGTCGTCAACACAGTAGTCGATCGGGGCACCAGCAGCGGCGTCAGTCTCGTAGTCTACCGGAGAGAAGAGGGGGAAGAAACAATGAATACAATGCAAACATATGCATATCGATGCATGACATGACAAGTAACGGTGCTAGGAGTGCCCTAACGTAGTAGGAGGTGATACCGGCGAAGGGGGGAAACACCTAGGAAAGTATCCCCAGAGTTTCGCGTTGTCGGACAGATGAAAGGAGGGGAAAAGTTGTGTTTGCTATGCTAGGGATGTGTGGTGGATGAACGAGCTGCGTATCCGGATTCGTCTAGTCGTTCTGAGCAACTTTCATGTACAAAACATTTTCATCCGAGTTACAGTTTATTTTATATTATTTTCCAAAGTTTTAATAATGTTCTGGAATTATTATTAATTCGAAATTAAATAGCTAAAAGCTAGGTGCACCCAGCTCGGCGTACACAGAAGTGTACCAGAGGCTGACAGGTGGGCCAGAGGGGTCCCTGTTGACCAGTCAACGTTTGACTGGTCAAAAGGGGGTGGGGCCCCCCTATCATTGACTCTTACATTTACTAACTAGTTAATTTAGTCTAACTAGGTTATTAGGATAACAGATTTTAATTAGTTTACTTAAACCTAATTAATTCAGTTAATTTATTTATTTATTTATTTATTTATTTATTTTAAATTCTTTATATATATCCTTTTTTCGTTCAGGGATGGGGCCCCCGTGTCATAGGCCCAGAGGGGCCATAGCGGGTCGGGTGTGCTGGGTAACGGGCGAGGGGTGACGGGGCAGGGCCCCGTGAGCGCTCGGGCGCCAGTGCGGTGAACCAGGGCCGCCGTGGCGGACGAGGCCGGGCGGTCGCCGGAGGGGGACGCCGGCGGGAGGGCAGCGGCGGGCGCGGGCCGACGTTCAGCAGCAGAGAAGCGGCGACGAGCAGGGAACGGTGGCTCGCAGGTCGATCGGGAAAGGCCTGGGGGTTGCGGGTGAGCTCAGGGGCTCGGCCCTTGGCCGGCAGGCGGCCGAGCCGCGAGTCGGGGTGGGCGTGGTCTCGGGCGGGCGGCAGTCTGCGTCGACGGAGGCGGGGCAGAGGGGATGCCAGAGGCGGGCGCGGTCGGCGACGTCCGGAAGAAGCGGGCAGCGCGACGGGGTGTAGCGAGGCCTACGGGCACGTGCGCACAACAGCGCAGAGCAGCGCAAGCGAGCGCGTGGGCGAGGGGCAGCAACGCGGGCGCGGCGAGCGGGTGCGGCAGAGCGGGGCAGAGGAGAAGGAGGGGGGCTCACAATGGGTTGCAGCGGTTCGGGCAGCGGTGCTCAGGGAGCAGGTCGAGGGGGCCACGGCGAGGTCGATCCTGCGACGGCAGCGGGCTTCGGGGCGCCGACGAGGAGTGGCGGGGTGGCGCGCGACATCGGCATCGGCAGGGTCGGGGCGCGGCTGCCCCGATCCTGATCTAGACGAGGGAGGAGCGAGGCGTGCGACGGGGCGGCGCAGACGACATCGTCAGGTGCGCGAGGACGAGGGCGGGGCCGGCGAGGCGACTCCAGGCGACGGCCACGGGGCCACTCCCGATCCGATCTGGATCGGGGGGGAGAGGGAGAGACGTGGGGGAGTGGGGGGAATGTGCGGTTAGGTTAGGGTTTGGTTGCCCAGGGGGTTAAGGGAGTGGGGTGGGCTGGCTAGGTTAGTGGGCTGGCCGGCTGGGCCGTTTGGCCCAGTTGGCCAGGGGGTCTTTCTCCTTATTTTAATTTTTTTGGTGTTCTTTTTTGTTTTTATTTTAGTTACACATTAATTTTAGTTCAGTAAAATATAACAATAGCCCCTAAAATAATGTTCCAGAATAACCCATTGTCATAAAAAGTTTTACCCCGATTTAAAATAGTTTAGCAATTTATAAAATACCAAAGGCATTTATATAATTGTTTTTGCTATGGTTTAAATCATTTTAGAGTATTTAAACATTTTATAAAAGTGTGGTTTCTCCACCATAATTACCTATGCATTATTTGGCACAACCCGAACATTTTAGTTTCAATATTTGAAAAACTTCACCGTTTGACTTGATTTTGAATTTGAATCGGTTTCGAACTAACGCGATTTTATCAACAGTAATCGAGGTGACATGGCGTCATTAGTGGTGGATCACTGTAGCTTAATTATCTGGGCGTCACAGCAGCTGGTCCCTCCAGGCGCCCTCACGGGGCTGGTCCTGCCAGCGGTCCTCACGAGGGCGGTCGCGCCACTCCTGGCGAGGGCCACGATCGTCCCAGCGTCTTCCGCCACGTCCTCCTCCTCGGCCGTAGCCCCGGTCGTTGCGCTCGGGGCGTCGCCCGAAGCGTCCGTCTCGAATGGCCCTGAGCTCTTGACAGTCGTTGGTGTTGTGGCTGTGAACGTTGTGTAAGGCGCTGAATGGTCGGCTGCTCTCGGATGAGCCGGGCTGGTCCCGGCCGCGCTTCGTGTCCGGCTCCGCCGCGAGTACGGCCACTCCCTTGCACTTCACGTCCTTGGCCTTGGCTTTCTTCTCCTCCGGGTCGGCAGCTGGGAGCTCGCGCCCTTCCTCGGCTCTTGCACACTATGTCACTAGGTTGAACAGCTCCAGAGACGTGCACAACTCCTCGTGGATGGCGAGCTCTTCCTTCATCTTGACGTCACGGATGCCATCAGAGAACGCCGAGATGATGGCCTCGTCCGTCACCTTGGGGATCTTGAGGCGAACGTTGTTGAAGCGCTGCATGTATTTCTGCAGGGTCTCTCCCGGCTGCTGCTTGATGCGGCGTAGGTCACCCGCGGCCGGAGGGCGGTCGCGAGTGCCCTGGAAGTTAGCAACGAAGCGGTCGCGCATCTCGTCCTAGGAGGAGATCGAGCCTGGAGGCAGGTTTAGGAGCCAGGAGCGGGCACCATCCTTGAGAGCCATGGGGAATCAGTTCACCATGACTTTTTTGTCGCCGTTGGCCGCCCCGATGCTTAGGTCGTAGAGCTGCAAGAACTCCGCGGGGTCAGGAGTGCCGTCATAGCGAGGAGGCAGATCCGGTTTGAACTTGCCTGGCCAGGCGACGCTACGCAGCTCGGGGGTGAAGGCGCGGCAGCCTGCCGTGGTCACTGGGGCCCTTCGCTGGTGCAGAGCTTGCCCTTGGTGTCCGCGCAACGCCGCTGCGGGCGGCACGCGATCTTGTCGTGGTAGCGCGGGGAGCACGGGAGCGTTTTCTTGCGACCGGGGGACTTCTTGGCAGCTTCCTTCTTCTCGTGCGGGCGCCCGACGCGGTGGGTCGCGCCGGGGGGCCGGGCGCCTTGCTGCCAGGGCGCCGTCTTGGGGCAGAGGTGGTGGAGGCGCTCCGTGGGCCACGTCGCCCGTAGCTGGCGGAGGGCGAGGCAGCGAGAGAGATGGCGCAGGGTGCTGACGAGCTCGGTAATGCGGTAGAGCCAGTCCTTGTAGAGGTCGTCGACGGGGCGGTAGCGCAGGAGCTCGCGTGCCACGAGCAGCGCGGCTGCACGTCCGTGGGAGCGCAACGAGCGTGGGACGATGAGCTGGCCGGGGTCAGCGACGGAGTGGCGGTGCGGCCGTCTTGCCACACCGAGGGGTGCAGCGAGGATGCTTGCTGCTCGTTCCCCGTCGGTCCGGAGGCGGCGTTGGCGGCAGGCGACGGAGAACGACGGGGAGGCCCACCGATAGGAGCCATCTGAGCGACGCGGGTAGCGAGGGCGGCCCTGCGCTCAGCACGGGCTCGACGGGCATCCGACATGGATGCGATGAAGCGATGGGACGCGGATCGGCGGAAGGAAAACTTCAGCGCACCCCTACCTGGCGCGGATCGGCGGAAGGGAAACTTTGGCGCACCCCTACCTGGCGCGGATCGGCGGAAGGAAAACTTCGGATTTCGGGTTCCGGCAAAACCCTTGAGGTTTGAACAGTGGGGTGCGCACGAAGATCTTCCCCTACCTAATCATGCCCTCACCCTCACCGCGATCTCAAAGCCTAGCTTGACGAACTCGCAACACAAGAGACACGAGGTTTATACTGGTTCGGGCCACCGATGTGGTGTAATACCCTACTCTAGTGTGGTGTGGTGGATTGTGTAGCGACCCGAACCGAATGGATCAAGTCTCTGTGCTTAAGTGGCATCCCTGGATCGGTATGCTGACACACACAGTACTCGAGAATTTATAACAGAGGTAAATCACATGCATAAAGTAACGTAAATACTATTACCTCAATCCAAACAGCGGAAGTAACAAGGTTGTGGATTCCCATCAGCACCAACGGCAAAGTTGAGTGTAGAAATCGTAAGCACCAACGCATGGGCTAAAAGCACCACGGGCCGGCTGCGCGCGCACGCGTACACTGCAGTTTTTTTTTAACAAAAATCGGCCTAAGTAAAAAAATAAAAAGGATGGCTGGGCCTGGCCCATTTAGGAGAGGGAAAAACAAATGAGGCGCCCGCTGCCACTATGCTACGCGTGTGGGCGGTAAATAACTATGGGCCGCATGTACAGTTTTTTTTTAAATTGAAACAGAAGGAAAACCGGATAAAGAAAATAAATTAAAATTTTATATAGGCATATCATATATCAAAATTTTCAAAAAAAGATTTTCTACAACATGAACATTTTTGTAAAGTCAAATAAAGACCACAAAAATTTAAATAAATCAAACAGTGCTACTGCCTTAATAAAATCCAATAAAAATCATTTTAAAAATACCAAAATGATTTCAAATTTATTTCTCTCCAATTTTCTGTTGTAGGGAATCATGTTACCCTAATTTCTTTATATTTTATTTTTGGAGAAAAATAATTTGAATAAAACCCAAATAACTCCAAATTAAAAATAATTTCCAAAAGGACTTGAATTTGATCCTTTGAAACTCCCAACTCATATTTCATATGTTTTGAAGAAGTCATTTTATCTTCGCTCGTGAAAATCATTGAGTTGCATAAAGTTTCAGGATTGGAAATATTCTCAGATGAAATTCAATTATTTTTAACACCCCTTGTCATTTAAATAAATGGAAGAAGTCATGTCATCTTCTCTCCAGGGTTTTGTGATAAAAAGAATTTGAATCCATGGAGATCATAAAAGCAAAATGAAAGTTTGGGAAAGTCCTTTTATTCCCTCTCATTTAACTTTCAAAAGATTTTGAATTTCACTCAATTTCAGTCAATCAATCAAACAATCAATCCAATCTATCTGTTTATTGTAACATTCCAAAATTTAGAATTTTGGGATGTTACAAACCTACCACCCTTAAAATGAATCTCGTCCTCGAGATTCGGAGAGGCTAGAAAGAAATAGGTTAGGATTTGGGGTCTTCTCAAAATCCATCGATCATCACCGGGGTCTGGGGTGCTACCACCCTTAGAAGCATGGTTACGGTTCCATCAAAACTCATATACTCCATCCATTATTCTTGACAGTGTCGGTCTTCTCAGATCTTCAGTATAATTCCTTCTCTAGGCTCTTCCGGTGGTGGCATAACCTTTTCCTCAATTCTTGTGTCCATTCCATCTTGGTAAGGTTATTCCATGACTGGGTCTTCTTAGCTGACGGGTCAGGCGCCAATACTAAACAACTATCGACATCTCATGGTGGTCAATAATTTATGGTTTCTCCTGAAGGAAATGGGTCTGGGTTGATCCTCACCGTATAACCTATGGTTGGCAACAACTGCCGTGTACAAGGGGAAAAAATTACTTATACCATTCTAAGGTTCAAACAAGGTTTAAATCGTCGTCTCTCTACTATAGGTAGGTCACTCAGATTTACCATCCCATATAGCAAAGCGAACAATAAGAGTAAGTCGGTATGGTGATCAATCCATCCCGCACCCAAATCATTACCTTGTACATGGTTTAGCGAATCTCGCATTCTAACACTCGGTCATTCTCGCAAGCATTGCAGAATTTCTCTTGTCAACGAACTAGGTTCAGATAATTCCATTGATTCTGCAAGCCAAACAAACGTCTATCGTTCCTTCCCAACCCTCAGGTTTTGCGTAACTCCTATAAGATCGTCTGTCGATAAAAATCGTAACTTCTTCCAGGGTTTTTCCTTCAGCAAGAATGTGCTTGCTTCTTGGCAGGTCCTGGGGCCTGTGGGTTATGGCCCATCTCATCACTTGTAGTTCCTTGAACTTATCATCGAGCACTGATCATTACTCCAACTTCCAACCTCCTAGCATTCTTAAATCCATCCCATTGTACTGTCTTCCTTCCTTCTATTGGCACCAAACTAGGACATGATTACTCAGACTCATCATGGAATTTCCATTGATACATATTTCCAACATCATAACTCCTTTATATCCAATAGTAATTTATCTCTTCATCCTCGTGGGATATCCCACATACCGAGATAAAAACTTATACTTATGAAGTCCATACTCCACTTCGTGGAACATCATTATCCTTTCCAGGGTCAAGCGTCCTTACAGGGGAATATTGGCCATCTCTGCATGGCACTTCTTCAACTGGGAAACGTGAAACACATCATGAACTCCCGACAGTCCTTCAGGTGACTCCAAATTGTTGGCCACTTCTTCCATACGCTCCAAAACTCGGTATGGTCCTACAAATCTCGGGGTTAACTTTCCCTTAACTCCAAATAGTTTAACTCCTCGCAGAGGGAACACACGAAGACATGCTCCGTCTACAATTTCATAGACTACTTCCTTTACATCCAATAATACTCCATACCCTCATATTCTTGGGGTATCCAACATATCGAGATAAAACTCATACTTATTTTGTTCGAAATCCACTTCGTGGAATATCATTACCTTTTCCAAGGGTCAAGTTTCCTCACAGGATACTACCACCTTTAAAATGCACAATCTTCCATAGACCATATTTCTCATATCCTCGAAAATGGTCAAAATCTTTCTTCCTAGAGTAACAACTCATAAAATCCAAATCAATACCAATGATGCTATCTTTATTGATTCTCAAATTATTACAATCTCTTGCATTCCATTACCTGCATCAATCCGACACCTCACTAGTAAAAGAAATGTCCACATTACTACTACTATATTTCTCGTTGCACCCAACTATTTGTCACAAGTCTCCGTCTCCTTGGGGCATTCTCTGGCAAAGTGCCCTGCTTCATCACAACGGAAACATATTACTTCTGACATATCTCGGGGTTTCTTTGTGATTATATAGCCTCCTGGGGTCCTCATCTTCCCTTTTGGGCAACCATTGTGGTAGTGTCCTGAATTTTTGCACCTGAAACATGTGATATGACTCAGGTCTCTCTTTGTAGAAATTGGGTTGTTCCTGGGATCCAATCTACTTCTCTTCCTGGACTTTTCCGTTCCAATCAGGGCTTCTATTTCCTGTGGGTCATACTCTACTTCCTCTGTCGGGAATTCTACTAAATCCCCATTCAGACAATTTTGGGAGATGTGTCCTTCTTCCCCACATGAATAGCATGACTTGGTGCAGGGTTTAATTGGTTCTTCTTTGGGTGTGTCCTCCACCTCTTCCTTCATCACAGATTCCTCTAAAATTTCTATGAGGGCTCTTTTCATTGCTTCTTTCTTCTGCTGGATAGTCCTTTGTACCATGGGGTAGATGTGACACTGAGCAGGGTAGTGGGTAGTCCCTTCACACAAGAAACAAGTGATCTGCCTAGTTGGGCATTCTTCAGCTGGGTGACTTCCTTCACAATTAGGGCATTCATCCTTGTGTTCCTTATGGTTGTGTCCTATTTCTCCACAAGGCTTGTATGCACAAGGTTTCTTCATATCCTTTCCATAAGGCTTCAATTTCTGGGACACAAGACGAGGTCTTTGTAGAGTCCACTTAAATTCCTTCCAAGTGGTTACTCCTTGCCATCCATTGATGGTTTGGTACATCCTCCACCAAGTAGCAGCACCTCTTTCAAAACATTGAAGAGCATGTCGGGTCATATCCTTTCCGACTATAGGGTTATTCTTCATGTGATCCTCCATGTTCTGAATCCATCGGTCCGTCTCCAATTGACTCATCGGTCCAGAAAATACAAGCTCATCTCCATTCATCCTCTATTGGGTCCATAGGTTTGGGGTGAGATAAGAGAGGTCGAGAGGGATACACACAATACAAACAATAGTTTTGAAAAGACGGGTTTTTATTGTGGCTGTCGGAAAAACAACAAACAAATGACAGCTCACAAACGTCGCATCTAACGTAGGCATATAACAGGGGTTGGGTCTTCTAGAGGTCAAAATCTTCAAAGTCGCCAAACTCTTGAAGTCTTGTTCATGTCTCCGATGGGCTTCTTCCAATCATGCTTGCCCTTCTCAAGTTCTTTTACCAGACCCTCTCTGTTGACGCGAAGTCTCTCGTGGCGTCCTTTAATATTTGCGTTCCAAACTTCTGGGTCTCAACATCCTTGGCATGAACCATGATACTACTGTCCTTCAGTTCCTGACGAGTCTCCGTTATCTCGAAGTTTTGCTTTCCCGGCTTGGCTACTTTCAGTTTCTGGGTTCTGAGTTCTTCACGAAACACTTCTTTGTCAAATACAGCTTCTTGCAGGTCCATCCTAAACTTCTTGATGTAATACTCCGGATCCTGGTGATACACCGGTCTAAAGTTAAAACTTCATCTTGCTGATAGGTGCTCCATCAGCCTTCTACCATCCAATCCTTCCATGCATATGCATACTTAACTCAACACGGTGACAATATCATAAGCGGGCGATAACCTCATGGGTATCCGTGTTTCTGCTCTTGTCATTACCATGAGCTATCATTCCATAGTTGATATCTCCTGCCTTAGGGTTTCCTTGACAAAACTTTGAGTTTCTAACTCTCCATGTTTCGGTCTTTCTCCGATACACCTTGCTCTCGAGTATTGACAGCTTCCATAGTCTGCCAAGTTCCATAAGGGTAACCTTCCTAGGTCATACACATCTGGCAATTCTTCAGAGCCTTCAAATTCTCCCAGTCTTCGGAATCTTCAACCGTTGTAGTTTCCATTATCATAATGCACGGTAAAATCCTCTTCATTCCGAATGGTCTTAGTTGTCCGATATCTTGTCCTTCTTGGAGTGGTCTCATCAGTTGAATCTTCGTGTGGTCAAAAGGGAAAAGGGATATGGTCTCACTAAAGGGAATATTTGAATTAACTCAGTAGAGAAGAGAGGTACAAGATTCTTTTGAAAAGGAAAGTTTTAGAGAAAATCCTTCCCATGGGCTTGCCAGTTTCTAGGGTCACGTCCTACAGTCAACATGTGCTCTGATACCATCTTGTAGCGACCCGACCCGAATGGATCAAGTCTCTATGCTTAAGTGTCATCCCTGGATCGGTATGCTGACACACACAGTACTCGAGGATTTATAACAGAGGTAAATCACATGCATAAAGTAACGTAAATACTATTACCTCAATCCAAATAGCGGAACTAACAAGGTTGTGGATTCCCATCAGCACCAACGGCAAAGTTGAGTGTAGAAATCGTAACCCTAACGTATCACTTACTCGTCGTAAGAAATCCTGCAACATGAAACGTTGCAGCCCGAAAACGGGTCAGCACATGGAATATGCTGGCAAATTCACACCATAGGGAAATGATGAACAAAGGCTATCACTACATGCATATATGGCTGGTGGAAAAGCTCTATGGTTAAGTTTTTGCGAAAAGCCAAGTTTTCCCTACTTCAAAGGAATAACATTTATTTAACTATCATGGTGGTTGTGAAACATTGAGATGGTTGACAGCATCTCAATCCCAATTAAAAATCATCATTAACCCAACAAGATTAATTAAAGTAACATGATGAGATCAACGGGATAATCCAAGTACTAGATACTCAAGATGTCCATAACCGGGGACACGGCTAACCATGATTAGTTTGTACACTCTGCAGAGGTTTGCGCACTTTTCCCCACAAGACTCGATCGCCTCCGCTTGATTCTCGCACTGCATGATGTTTGAGAAACGGATGACCGAGACACAGTCTTTCAGGAACAATCACTCTTTACTCCGGGTGGACCGGTACACCTACTTTCCCCTACATCTGCTAGCCCACCTCTTCAAGAGATCATGTAACCTACTCAACTATGCTAGAGCCCATAATAGCTTGTGGCTGCACACGGAAGTTTCTAGCATGAATAATCTTATGATCCCTTTGAGCCTGGGTGGCGGTCCTTATACAAACAGACAACACTGGATTCTCCAGGTGCCTCAATCCACCCAGATGTGAGTTTTAGTTGCCACCTTAGGTAAACCATTATTAACAATCTCACATATGTCATGAATATCTCTCAAACCCAATCCACGTCTACGAGCATAGCATGGCAATATAATAGCAACGTAGAAGTAACTCCCAAGGGTTTGATAAGAAAACAGGTAATAGGTACTACCTCAACTACTTCCCAATACCCACAATTTAAATTTTGATCCTAACCATGCAATTGTTTGAGGAATAGATCTAATGCAATAAAACTGGGTATGGAAGGTATGATCAAAGTGTTACTTGCCTGCAATGTTGATGAAGATGATTCGCACTCAAAACTCTGGATAGATCTACTCGTCACACTCCGGTCAATCTATCGTGAGCAAGCAGTAGTAACCACACATAAGCAATCACTCAAAAGATCGGGAAGAACGAAGAAGACACTTCAGAAAACATCAAAACCAAGCAAATAACTCTTGTAACATAAAACAATTTCTAACAGTACCAAAATTATGTGAATTTGGCCTTATCAGAAAGTTTAGGTCAAGAGCTTCGCTTGCAAAAAGAATCAACTCAAACGGAGTTACGGAACTTAAGTTATGAACAAAAGAAGTTCAAATACAAATCTGTTTGAAATCAAATTTTAAAACTTTCAAAAACATGTTTAAGTTGTTTAACTGGATAGAGGGGATCGTAATGAAAAAGTGGGCGTTGGTTTCATCGAAAACGGAGGTACGGATAAAAAGATATGATCAAAAGAAATTTGACTATGAAACAAATTTCGAAATTTGAAAATTAAAAAAAAATTGATGTGACAGGTTACTGGATAGGCGAAAACAAGACGAAACTATAGACGCTGGTTTCATCTAATTTGGATGAACGAGTAAAAAGTTATGCTATTTGAAAAATCAGGGCCAAACTGTTTTACAGAAAAAGAAAAATAACTACGGATAAAGGAATTCTAGATCTAACGTATAAATACAGAGAACGAATAAATATACCTTTATAAGGTATAGAAAAGACGACTTCGGAGTGTGGAGACAACTTCCAAAAGTCCCGTCGGAGAGGAGAAATATATTTTTAGCTAGTCAAACCAAAATATTGATTTAACCCGCAATGGATAATTTTTGGAGGCTCTATGGGTCTATATTTATAGGTGGAAAAGAGGTTTAGGGGTTAAAGGCTAGGCAATGTGGGACTAAACGTAGACGAACAAATAAAATAAACGGGGAACGCATGGGCTAAAAGCACCACGGGCCGGCTGCGCGCGCACGCATACACTGCAGTTTTTTTTAACAAAAATAGGCCTAAGTAAAAAAAATTAAAAAGGATGGCTGGGCCTGGCCCATTTAGGAGAGGGAAAAACAAATGAGGCGCCCGCTGCCACTATGCTACGCTTGTGGGCGGTAAATAACTATGGGCCGCATGTACAGTTTTTTTTTAAATTGAAACAGAAGGAAACCCGGATAAAGAAAATAAATTAAAATTTTATATAGGCATATTATATATCAAAATTTTCAAAAAAAGATTTTCTACAACATGAACATTTTTGTAAAGTCAAATAAGGACCACAAAAATTCAAATAAATCAAACAGTGCTACTGCCTTAATAAAATCCAATAAAAATCATTTTAAAAATACCAAAATGATTTCAAATTTATTTCTCTCCAATTTTCTGTTGTAGGGAATCATGTTACCCTAATTTCTTTATATTTTATTTTTGGAGAAAAATAATTTGAATAAAACCCAAATAACTCCAAATTAAAATAATTTCCAAAAGGACTTGAATTTGATCCTTTGAAACTCCCAACTCATATTTCATATGTTTTGAAGAAGTCATTTTATCTTCGCTCGTGAAAATCATTGAGTTGCATAAAGTTTCAGGATTGGAAATATTCTCAGATGAAATTCAATTATTTTTAACACCCCTTGTCATTTAAATAAATGGAAGAAGTCATGTCATCTTCTCTCCAGGGTTTTGTGATAAAAAGAATTTGAATCCATGGAGATCATAAAAGCAAAATGAAAGTTTGGGAAAGTCCTTTTATTCCCTCTCATTTAACTTTCAAAAGATTTTGAATTTCACTCCATTTCAGTCAATCAATCAAACAATCAATCCAATCTATCTGTTTATTATAACATTCCAAAATTTAGAATTTTGGGATGTTACAGATTGCCACTTAGGCTGAGGATGAACAATACAAGGGAAGAACAGCCTCCTGAGGAGAGGTGTTCTTGTGCTTGGAGAGTGTGAGGATGGAGTGGATCCAATCCGAGATCAGATGCCTCTTACTGTGGTGGCTAGTCCTATTTATAGAGGCCCTGGTCCTCTTCCCAAATATTGAGCGGGAAGGGATGCCACAATGGCCGATTTGAAGGGGGACAACTAGTACAAGCTATCCTGACTAAAGGTGGTCTTCGCCTCCCAAAGGCTCTGGTGATGACGCCGTCTTGGACTCCACGGTGACCTCCGTCCTACCGTCCTGCTGGTCTTGGTCTTGTTGCACCGATATGGAAACCTTTGCCTGATGCCCCGGTACTCCTCGCCTGCGCTTGCCTCCTTAGCATCAAACAGGAAACGAGGACACTGTGCGCGCTGGTGCCCGCCTGGTCCTGGTCGTCATGGCTTGCGTCATGGGAACCTCGCGAGGTTCCCCTTCCCTTGATCTCTCCGCTCCTCACGAGCCAGCCTGGCGAGGCCGCCCCTGAGGAGGTCTTGCGTCGTCCGCCTTGCGAAGCTTGGCCCCTCGCAAGGGTCTTGAGTGCTTGCTGGTGAAGATGGTCTGTACTGGGCCGCTGGTGGAACCACGCCGTTGGCCGCAGGCAGGCAAGTCTGGGGACCCCCGTTCCCAGGACGCCGACATCTATCCCGTTACTTTACCACATGTTTCCAAAACATGGACCTCGAGGTTAATTCAACTAATAGAACGGAGCATTATATACATTCAATGCAATTAAATGTTTTCCAAAAAAAAGTGATATGATTTCTGTTGTCGGGACCCCGATTCTAGGTCACACCGATCTAGCCTGTAACACCTCATATCACTTTGCGGCCTCACGCACGGTATCCCCACGGGTGTCGCCTTACCATGGCCGGGACCGTTTGCGCCTTTTGGCTCACGTATATGATAATGTCGCTAGCATCCATATGACAGAGAACCCGGGCCGACATGGCTAGTCGTGAACCCAAAGCGGCACTAACGTATGGGGACAGGCATACATGAATCAACATCGAACGTGTCGGTCAGCAGCGTGCGAATCCGGGCTGTAGCGCTGGGCTAACAGGACTTCGGGAACCCAGGCTGTAGCAGGCTAGGCAGGACTCCGGATGTCACCGCGTGACATTTCCCCGAAGGGACAGACACAGGAACGATATGAAACACATGCCGGCCAGTCAAGTGCTCCGGAGCAGTAGTGCTGGGCTAGCAGGACTCCGGTGAACCGGGCTGTAGCGGACTACTATGGCTCATGGAAGCACAGGACTACATTTCCCCATAAGAGAGGCTACCAAGGATAAACAACTAGGTTGTCGAATCCCACACATACCAAGCATTTCAATCATACACACAATATGCTCGATATGTGCAAATACAACATGGCATCACAACAAGACTCTACGACTCAGAGTATTTATTCATTAGGCTCCGAAGAGCCAGATATTACAAACATGGGTCTCATGACCCAACATTCAGAGCATACAAGTCAGAGCACATGCGGAAGCTTAACATGTCTGAGTACAGACATCTACAAATGAAAAAGGCTGAGAAGCCTGACTATTTACTAGATCCTGCCGAGGGCACAAGATCGTAGCTGAGGTATCAAGCTAAACGTCGAAGTCCACATGGAACTACTAGCGAGACTGACGTCTCTCTGCAAAACATAAAATAAGCAAACGTGAGTACAAATGTACCCAGCAAGACTTACATCAGAACTATCTACATATGCATCGGTATCAACAAAAGGGGTGGTGGAGTTTAACTGCAGCAAGCCAGCTTTGACTCGGTGGCTATCCTAAACTACGACTGCAAGTAACTCTTTTGAGGTGGCGCACACGAGTCCACAAATTCACCATACCAATACACCACTATGGATCCGCTCCCGTCTCCCTACGAGAACGCCATCCATAGCACTCACGCTTATCTTGCGCATTTTAGAGTATCCACTTTCACTTGTCTATGAACTGTTATAGGCAACCCAGAAGTCCATTTCCGCGGACACGGCTATTCGAATAGATCATATTAACCCTACAGGGGTGTACTTCGTCACACACGCTCTCGCCACTTACCACCATGTACACGTCGTGTACCTCGGCAACCTTCAAGCGGAAGCCTGGCGAGGGAGTCGGCCACAGCCTACCTAAACACTCAAGTCTCTAGTCCAGGTTTATCGCCTATTTAGGTTCCATCCGCAGGGAGTCCGGCCGAGGTTTCCACATACGGCCCCGAACGATGTGTGCAGGGTTCCCGAGACACCAAACGGGCGCCCGGTACACCGTGCCACGTGCCTACCGCATCACAGCCCACCCCTCGGTCAGCGCTGTCCACGGCCTCCAGCATACTACAAACACCAGAAACTACTTGCAACTCCTGGACAGAGGACAAGGGTGATTAAGAAGCCGAGAGGGTCCATTGGTTTCGGGCCCAATGCGTGGTCGTAACTGTATCATGGATCACAAACACAGAACTCAGTTCCTGAGGACGGCTTCAATGAGACAACCCACCATGTACTCCTACATGGCCTCTCATCGCTACCTTTACCAAATCGTGTTCACACACTTAGCTCTCACACAGTAGGACATGTTCATCACCATTCCAATTCATCCCCGATGAATCAGACCCGACTCAACTCTAAGCAGTAGCAGGCATGACAAACAAGCATGAATGAGTAGGCACATCAGGGCTCAAACAACTCCTACTCATGCTAGTGGGTTTCAACTATTTACTGTGGCAATGACAGGTCATGCAGAGGAAAAGGGGTTCAACTACCGCAACATGTAACAGTTGAATCGATGTTGTCCTAATGCAGTAGAAGAGAGCAGGAGCGAGAGAATTGGATTGTATCGGAATGAACAAGGGGGTTTTGCTTGCCTGGCACTTCTGAAGATATTATAGTTCTTCATCGGTGTCATCGAACTCATCGTCGGAATCACGGCTATCGAGAGGGGACAATCACCAGCAAACAAAGAAGAACACAATCAATGCAATGCACAATATGATGCATGATCATGACATGGCAATATGACGTGATTTGGCCAAATGTAACTAGCAACAGAAAGGTTTGGGTTGATTTGAACTCAAGGTTCAAATTCAAATTCAAACTATGAATTCAAATAGTGCATTATCATGTTTTCACCTATACAGCAGGTATAACTTAGTTTGACATGCATGGAAATGATACAGATGGATAGATTGCATTTTTCTGATCATTTTTCATATATAAATTATTTCATTCTGAGCTACGGTTGATTTTATATGATTTTTAGAAGTTTATACTATTTTCTGGAATTTCCTGATTAAAAATAAATCCAGAAAATGTAATACTGCGTCAGCCTGACGTCATCACTGCGTCAGCGAGTCAACGGGCTGGCCAGGGTCAAACCTGACCAGTGGGACCTGCCTGTCAGTGACTAACCTAACTAATCCAGATTAATTAGCGCTAAACTAATACTAATCTAGTTTAGTTAAGAGCATGGGCCCACACGTCAGTGACTTAGGGGGGAGTCAAACTGGGGTCAAACTAGGTCAAACCCGCCGGCGACTCG
Source organism: Triticum aestivum (assembly GCF_018294505.1). Classification (NCBI taxonomy): domain Eukaryota; kingdom Viridiplantae; phylum Streptophyta; class Magnoliopsida; order Poales; family Poaceae; genus Triticum; species Triticum aestivum. Next base: position 461,522,241 of record NC_057811.1, read on the forward strand.
ACGCCGGCGAGGCCCGAGACGGCGGCGCGGCTCGGAAAGCGCCCACAGGGCACGGACGAGGCCGTTCTTGGGCTCATTGGAGAGCTCTTGCAGGCGCGCGTCGAATGGTGGTAGTGGCTGGGCCTGTGGTGACCGGAGTCGACGGCGGCGAGCTCTTTTGCGGCCGCCGGAGTTCGGGTTAGCACGGGGGCGGCGTTAGGGAGCATGACAGGGGGTGCGGAGGGGTGCTATGGCCTCCTGGGGGTGCACTGAGCACGACTACGTGCTCGGTTTAACGGAGGCGAACCAAAACGACGACGGCGTCAAGTCCGGCGCCGGTGAGGTCTCGGTCTCGACGGAAACGAAGGCTACGCTGAGCTAATGGACATGGGAGAAGGGGGAATCAGTAGAGGAGCTCACGGCGAGTGCAGAGGTGGCCTCGGCGTGCCCAGGGAAGCACCGGAGCGAGCGGGGCGGCGAGAGGGATCTCCGGCGTTGGGAGGTTGAAGATGACGACGTGGAGGCACTCGGGGCGTCCGGCGTTGCACAGCTCGACGAGGAGGAAGAGGGATACTAGGCGGAGCTCTTGGGCATCTCAGGGCGTCGCCGGGATGGCGGTGTCCGCGGTGGTGGCGAGCGGCAGCGACGGAGGCGTTCGGGCGGGAAGAACAGAGGAGGGGGAGAGCGAGAGAGAGCCGGACGGCTCTGGGGGTCGCGTGGCATCGTCCAGACGCGTCGAGGCGGAGCCAGGCAGGCAGGGAGAGAGGAGGTGGCCGCGGCGTGTAGCGGCGCGCGTCGGGCACGCGCCCTCGCCTACTGGCGCGAGGAGGAAGGCGACAGGAGAGCGCCTGGTGGGCTGGGCCGCCAGCTGGGCCGGCCAGGTGGGCTGCACAGTAGGTAGGTCCAGGTAACTTTCTCTCCCTCTTCTGCTTTCTAATTTGTTTTTGTTTTTCTAATATTCTGTAGTCTTTAGGGCTTTATTAAAAATACTTAGACACTTCCAAAAATCATGAAACTACTCATGATCACTGTTGGGAATATATCCTACAGTAAACATTTTAGTTTATGATTATTTGAGCATTTAAAATATTTAATAGCATTTAAATGCCCAAATGCAAATAGAGTATGATTTAATCCAGAGCCCAAATATGACATGGAAAGATGTGCATCACCTCTGGTTACTGTTTCCAGCATTTTTCCAAGAATGATGAACATTTTTGAAAGCCATTTGGATTTACTGGAAATATTTTGGTTGAACCTAGTGAATTCCTTTAATGCTAGGGTTTAGGCAATCCCCATTTCAAGTTTCTTTCAAAATTAAACATGATGACATGAGGAATAAGCAAAAGTCAAACAAGGGCTGATCTGGGGCTGTGACAGCTCACCCCCACTAAACAAGAATCTTGTCCCGAGATTCAAGACGTGAGGTAAGAAGACAGAGGGTACACAAAGCTAACACGATCTTCATGATCCAATTGCTCTTCGCGAAGATGTTGATCCGTTGCTTCAATTAACGTTGACGTCTTTGCTTTCGAGATCTTCATCCGACACGATGACGACAAGGGAAACTCTATAGAAATCGACCTCCTTAAAGATCGAGCAACTCACGATCAACTCACGGAATGCGACGTTGAGTATCTCTTGAGCTGAGACTCAACACATACATCGAGAGAGGGATGAAGTGAAACAGAGAACGAAGATTCAAGTTGATAAACACAATTCCACGTTGAATAAGACGGTGCATGGTTTCAAAGTAGCGAGGAGATAATTGCCATGATTCTATAACGGGGCACCTTGGGGAAGGTGACTCGTAGAACTATTCCTTAAGTGGCAAAAAGAATTACTTTTGATCCTAAGATCATTGAAACTCTTTATGCCAGCCTAGGGCAATCACAAACGATCGTTCGAGGGAGTTTGGGAGAACGACACACTCGGGCTAGGATGGACGATGTGGAATACCTTGTTGAAGACAACGAAATGGATGATTTTTTTTATATATCATCGGAAATGAATGGGACTTATGGTAAGACCACTTGAAGATGATCTTGATCAGTAATTACTGAGAAGGGTAGTCCATAGTAGGACGGCACAATGACGGTGCAAGCTGGGAACATAATGCAAATGCTGGAATGATTTTAGTAACAGGGGAGAAGCTCAACAGTAGAGGGTGAATCCACTGTTTGAAAGGTTATAGCATAATCGAGGAAACTGGGGCAATCCCAGTTGGTGCCGGTGAAAACACCTAGCGCTTGTGCGTGCTCTCAAGAACTTGAGCATTTCCATATTCATCAAGGTTTTACCAACATCCGTATCGAGGATCCTGGCAACACATCATACTACCATGATGAATGGTGATGGAGGATGCAGGTGCAAAGGAGGACAACACTTTCTCAGATTTTTCCTTAGCAATGCCAAAGAAGCAGATCTGGATGATCGACCGAGAGACATTTAGCACTCCGCTTCTAATGTTCTCCTTGATGTGCTAGCGTAACCCATTTATTGATATGGTTTGGTATCTAGAACATCAAGTAAAAGGTCGGACTTCGGGAGCACAAGAATCCATAAGGAATAACTACGGAAGTAAATCCTACGAAATTCTTATGGGGAGGTGGCCAACTTCCTCAATCAAGATACTACAATAATAGGCCTTCCGGCTGGATGTGTTGGCCACGACATCCACTTTACCGGTTATCGAGAGGGCAATATTATAATTCTTGGGAAATGTTCCAACCATCATATCTGCCTGAGATTCAGATCTAGTTGGCTTCAGTATATTCCAGACTCATCAAGTCTAGAAGGAAAAATGAAGGTTTGCAACACAAATCGACGAGAGGACGTTGCGAGATTCTCAGGGGATGAACTACGATAGCAAGCTCCAAAACACGAGCTGGTTCTGCTACAAACATGTGAACACGCTGTCCCAGACAAGCATGACCACATAGTAGTCTTAGAGTAAAACACTACCGAGTTCTGATTAGGAACCATCATTGCGGAGAGCGAAGTCATGCGCATGTACCTTTGGGTCCTTAAGGAATAGCACTTAAGAACTTCTTTTCCTTGAACAAATCAATCAGTGGCTTGGTGTGCTAGGGATTCATATAGAATGAAGGTTGCAAGTCTCCAGACCAAAGAATACTTCGCACGTATGCATGACTGACTTGGGATGATTCCAGAGGAAGCGAAACAAACTTTCTCAAGTTCACGGCGGCAACTTGCATCATATGCACATGAACTAGAGGAAGTCACTTCTTCCATCAAAACATAAACTTCATGAGCTAACACGAGGAAGATGCTTTCAAAAGTTTCCAACGCTAACTTAGATGTTCAACCAAATCATGGAGGAGATAAGGATGTTGTCGATGGGCTCAACAACAAACCATCTAGGCTTCCATATAGATGGAATTCCACAATTAAGTGAACACGGTGATAGCATTGGTCAGACCAAAAGATGTAATGGTGTATGCTCGAGGAATCAACCACGAGTAAGACAACATCACGAACATCATTGGTTCTGATTTGATTTGATGATAGCCCATACCCAAATCAAAGTTTGGTTAAGCTGATAGGTCCATTAATTGATCACGAGGACCAATCGATGAAGAAATCATCTTTCTACAACACACAACACAAGATATCCCTTTGGAAATGAACTAAGTTAGACAAGTTTTTATCTTCCAACTCTCCAAGTTGTTGTTTAGCTTGACCAACTAGCTCAGGGGTATCCAACACAGGTTCTTGGAGAATGGGTGGTTTGGAGGAAAACCAACATGATCACGAACTCAACATAGCGGTCAGGCGACAACCTGGTAATACATCCGAGAAGATATTCGGAACATCACGAACCACCGATATGTTGCTAAGCTCGAGAACAATCTTGCTTTTCAGGGCAAGACGATATGACCAAGAGAGTGATGGATTGACACAATCCTATCTCATTAATCGAGGAGTGCACCAGGGAAAATGGACTAGGTCGCACGATAAATCTTAGGATGACGATTCAATAACCGGCATACTAAGGATGAGAGTATTGTCCATAACTACCAAGCAACGGAGTTGCTAGGAGTATAGATTCCACACATCACAATTCACTTGTCGGTATTCCGGTTATAATAACACGGGGACCGAGGAATGAACGATGATGGCGAGGAGTATCACTTAATCAAGAATTCATAAGAGGTGGTGCAATTCTCATGACAATTCTGACATAAAGGGGGTAATACTCCGAGGTAGAACAGAACAAAAGCTGGTTAGGCATTTGATCTGCGGAATACAACTACTTTGACCCAATCCCAGAGATGGACGAGGTACTGGAGTTTGTTTCTCTTAGTCATTCCGGATTAGAATGGCTTGACAGACCCCAAGAATAATAGGCATCGATAACACAAATGCACAATTACTCCCGACTATTAATTGATAGATGAGGGCCAGAAAATAACTAAAGAGGGACAACCCAAAGGAACATATGTTTTTCTGAGTTGTGGATGCATGGATTAGTATGTCGAACAAATTCAACATATGTCTTCCGGATAACCCATGCAGAGGAGGAAGGACTGGCAGAGTCACAATATGAATGGAGTACTCCTCACGAGCGCCCTGGTTGTGATCTTTTGGTTCAGAAGAACTCCTGCCAAGAATGGTTCATGGTATTTGGAAGAACGATATACCACGGACCTCGAGGACTAATGCAAAGGTTACTAATAACCTAAAGGAACGAACAAACACTAGCTACACGAGTTAAGTAGAGTGAATCTTGGGTTCAAGAACCCAGAAATAGAATGCCTACTAACTAAATGGCATCACGGGATGCTTTCAAGAATAGTGGCCAGAATCATCACATTGGGGATGTAAGCATTGCTAGATTACTGAGTGGTCCTCTAAGACACCTAGGGTCATAATAATAACTCCAACATACACGACGAGGTAACGGAGTACCTCAACAGACCAATTAGTGTGCTTAATCCGGCCCAAAAGGACATCAGGTACGGAAGGAAGGGATTTGCAAATGCATCAGACTGTTTAGAAACCTGGGATGACTCGGACAGCATAACGGCTGTAAATGCTCAAAGGATTTGAGACATCCTGCAAGAATGGTGGCATAACCACTTAGAAGCACAATATCAAGGTTCCGAGACCAACTATGAACACACGGAAGTAGTAGAAACTGAACTGGGGCTTGAGACCATCAATCCTACGAGTCTACGGATTAGTAACACGTGATCCTGATAGAAAGATGAGAAGGCCTAGTCCTTAATCCCCGTAGAAGAGAAGAGGGTGACTCAGATCAGAAGGGCATAAGGTAAAGGAGTAAAAAGAGCCTTACGTTCCCACCCACAATCAATTCCCTTATATAACTAAAGCATTTCTAGACTCAACTTCGACCAGTTTGGCTTGGTAATCCTACAGGCAGTCAGGCTCTGATACCAACGCTGTCGGGACCCCGATTCTAGGTCACACCGATCTAGCCTGTAACACCTCATATCACTTTGCGGCCTCACGCACGGTATCCCCACGGGTGTCGCCTTACCATGGCCGGGACCGTTTGCGCCTTTTGGCTCACGTATATGATAATGTCGCTAGCATCCATATGACAGAGAACCCGGGCCGACATGGCTAGTCGTGAACCCAAAGCGGCAAAAACGTATGGGGACAGGCATACATGAATCAACATCGAACGTGTCGGTCAGCAGCGTGCGAATCCGGGCTGTAGCGCTGGGCTAACAGGACTCCGGGAACCCAGGCTGTAGCAGGCTAGGCAGGACTCCGGATGTCACCGCGTGACATTTCCCCGAAGGGACAGACACAGGAACGATATGAAACACATGCCGGCCAGTCAAGTGCTCCGGAGCAGTAGTGCTGGGCTAGCAGGACTCCGGTGAACCGGGCTGTAGCGGACTACTATGGCTCATGGAAGCACAGGACTACATTTCCCCATAAGAGAGGCTACCAAGGATAAACAACTAGGTTGTCGAATCCCACACATACCAAGCATTTCAATCATACACACAATATGCTCGATATGTGCAAATACAACATGGCATCACAACAAGACTCTACGACTCAGAGTATTTATTCATTAGGCTCCGAAGAGCCAGATATTACAAACATGGGTCTCATGACCCAACATTCAGAGCATACAAGTCAGAGCACATGCGGAAGCTTAACATGTCTGAGTACAGACATCTACAAATGAAAAAGGCTGAGAAGCCTGACTATTTACTAGATCCTGCCGAGGGCACAAGATCGTAGCTGAGGTATCAAGCTAAACGTCGAAGTCCACATGGAACTACTAGCGAGACTGACGTCTCTCTGCAAAACATAAAATAAGCAAACGTGAGTACAAATGTACCCAGCAAGACTTACATCAGAACTATCTACATATGCATCGGTATCAACAAAAGGGGTGGTGGAGTTTAACTGCAGCAAGCCAGCTTTGACTCGGTGGCTATCCTAAACTACGACTGCAAGTAACTCTTTTGAGGTGGCGCACACGAGTCCACAAATTCACCATACCAATACACCACTATGGATCCGCTCCCGTCTCCCTACGAGAACGCCATCCATAGCACTCACGCTTATCTTGCGCATTTTAGAGTATCCACTTTCACTTGTCTATGAACTGTTATAGGCAACCCAGAAGTCCATTTCCGCGGACACGGCTATTCGAATAGATCATATTAACCCTACAGGGGTGTACTTCGTCACACACGCTCTCGCCACTTACCACCATGTACACGTCGTGTACCTCGGCAACCTTCAAGCGGAAGCCTGGCGAGGGAGTCGGCCACAGCCTACCTAAACACTCAAGTCTCTAGTCCAGGTTTATCGCCTATTTAGGTTCCATCCGCAGGGAGTCCGGCCGAGGTTTCCACATACGGCCCCGAACGATGTGTGCAGGGTTCCCGAGACACCAAACGGGCGCCCGGTACACCGTGCCACGTGCCTACCGCATCACAGCCCACCCCTCGGTCAGCGCTGTCCACGGCCTCCAGCATACTACAAACACCAGAAACTACTTGCAACTCCTGGACAGAGGACAAGGGTGATTAAGAAGCCGAGAGGGTCCATTGGTTTCGGGCCCAATGCGTGGGCGTAACTGTATCATGGATCACAAACACAGAACTCAGTTCCTGAGGACGGCTTCAATGAGACAACCCACCATGTACTCCTACATGGCCTCTCACCGCTACCTTTACCAAATCGTGTTCACACACTTAGCTCTCACACAGTAGGACATGTTCATCACCATTCCAATTCATCCCCGATGAATCAGACCCGACTCAACTCTAAGCAGTAGCAGGCATGACAAACAAGCATGAATGAGTAGGCACATCAGGGCTCAAACAACTCCTACTCATGCTAGTGGGTTTCAACTATTTACTGTGGCAATGACAGGTCATGCAGAGGAAAAGGGGTTCAACTACCGCAACATGTAACAGTTGAATCGATGTTGTCCTAATGCAGTAGAAGAGAGCAGGAGCGAGAGAATGGGATTGTATCGGAATGAACAAGGAGGTTTTGCTTGCCTGGCACTTCTGAAGATATTATAGTTCTTCATCGGTGTCATCGAACTCATCGTCGGAATCACGGCTATCGAGAGGGGACAATCACCAGCAAACAAAGAAGAACACAATCAATGCAATGCACAATATGATGCATGATCATGACATGGCAATATGACGTGATTTGGCCAAATGTAACTAGCAACAGAAAGGTTTGGGTTGATTTGAACTCAAGGTTCAAATTCAAATTCAAACTATGAATTCAAATAGTGCATTATCATGTTTTCACCTATACAGCAGGTATAACTTAGTTTGACATGCATGGAAATGATACAGATGGATAGATTGCATTTTTCTGATCATTTTTCATATATAAATTATTTCATTCTGAGCTACGGTTGATTTTATATGATTTTTAGAAGTTTATACTATTTTCTGGAATTTCCTGATTAAAAATAAATCCAGAAAATGTAATACTGCGTCAGCCTGACGTCATCACTGCGTCAGCGAGTCAACGGGCTGGCCAGGGTCAAACCTGACCAGTGGGACCTGCCTGTCAGTGACTAACCTAACTAATCCAGATTAATTAGCGCTAAACTAATACTAATCTAGTTTAGTTAAGAGCATGGGCCCACACGTCAGTGACTTAGGGGGGAGTCAAACTGGGGTCAAACTAGGTCAAACCCGCCGGCGACTCAACGCCGGCGAGGCCCGAGACGGCGGCGCGGCTCGGAAAGCGCCCACAGGGCACGGACGAGGCCGTTCTTGGGCTCATTGGAGAGCTCTTGCAGGCGCGCGTCGAATGGTGGTAGTGGCTGGGCCTGTGGTGACCGGAGTCGACGGCGGCGAGCTCTTTTGCGGCCGCCGGAGTTCGGGTTAGCACGGGGGCGGCGTTAGGGAGCATGACAGGGGGTGCGGAGGGGTGCTATGGCCTCCTGGGGGTGCACTGAGCACGGCTACGTGCTCGGTTTAACGGAGGCGAACCAAAACGACGACGGCGTCAAGTCCGGCGCCGGTGAGGTCTCGGTCTCGACGGAAACGAAGGCTACGCTGAGCTAATGGACATGGGAGAAGGGGGAATCGGTAGAGGAGCTCACGGCGAGTGCAGAGGTGGCCTCGGCGTGCCCGGGGAAGCACCGGAGCGAGCGGGGCGGCGAGAGGGATCTCCGGCGTTGGGAGGTTGAAGACGACGACGTGGAGGCACTCGGGGCGTCCGGCGTTGCACAACTCGACGAGGAGGAAGAGGGATACTAGGCGGAGCTCTTGGGCATCTCAGGGCGTCGCCGGGATGGCGGTGTCCGCGGTGGTGGCGAGCGGCGGCGACGGAGGCGTTCGGGCGGGAAGAACAGAGGAGGGGGAGAGCGAGAGAGAGCCGGACGGCTCTGGGGGTCGCGTGGCATCGTCCAGACGCGTCGAGGCGGAGCCAGGCAGGCAGGGAGAGAGGAGGTGGCCGCGGTGTGTAGCGGCGCGCGTCGGGCACGCGCCCTCGCCTACTGGCGCGAGGAGGAAGGCGACAGGAGAGCGCCTGGTGGGCTGGGCCGCCAGCTGGGCCGGCCAGGTGGGCTGCACAGTAGGTAGGTCCAGGTAACTTTCTCTCCCTCTTCTGCTTTCTAATTTGTTTTTGTTTTTCTAATATTCTGTAGTCTTTAGGGCTTTATTAAAAATACTTAGACACTTCCAAAAATCATGAAACTACTCATGATCACTGTTGGGAATATATCCTACAGTAAACATTTTAGTTTATGATTATTTGAGCATTTAAAATATTTAATAGCATTTAAATGCCCAAATGCAAATAGAGTATGATTTAATCCAGAGCCCAAATATGACATGGAAAGATGTGCATCACCTCTGGTTGCTGTTTCCAGCATTTTTCCAAGAATGATGAACATTTTTGAAAGCCATTTGGATTTACTGGAAATATTTTGGTTGAACCTAGTGAATTCCTTTAATGCTAGGGTTTAGGCAATCCCCATTTCAAGTTTCTTTCAAAATTAAACATGATGACATGAGGAACAAGCAAAAGTCAAACAAGGGCTGATCTGGGGCTGTGACATCTGTGCAACTTATAAATCATGTATGTCCAATTAACATCTGTGTACTTGTTCTCGAATTAACCTCCGGGCCTTTTTGCCGCGTATCACACACATCTTGTTAAGTTGAACCATTTATGTTCTCTTCCCTAATGGAAAACAGTTCATTCGACTGAACCGTATGCCGTACATCACACACACCTTGATCTGGCTGACCGTTTCTGTTGCTTTCCCTAATAGCAAGCAGTTCATCAGAGCGAACCGTATGTCGTATATCGCACACGCATTGATATGGCTGCCCGTTTCTGTTGTTCTGTCTAATCGCAAACAGTTCGTCTGGATCAACCGTATGCCCTGCTTCGCACATGGAACTAAAATCTGAACTGTGTTTGATGCATCCGTCATCGCAAACGTTTTGCACCTTTTTTGATGGTTTTTTACACCATCGTTTGCGATTATGGCATCGCACACAGTTTCATCGAAGGGTCTCTGGTTGTAGTGTCGGGTTAGCAGCATCCTGCAGTAGTGTGAGTTGCATCATTGACTAATGCTATGTTTGTCAATCTCTAATAAAATTTTCTACTTATACTTTTCCTTATGTGGTGTCATCACCTACCATAAGATTATTATATGATATTTTTCATTCTTTTATTTCCTTTCCTTTTTACTTATTTCCTTTCTTTTTATTTTCAGCAAGAAAGTAAAGAAAGCAAAAACTCAAACTAAACTTTATTATATAACTTGCACACGATTACAAGGATAGATCACTAAGCAAACTTTCGAAAAGAAAGGACCAAACTAAACTTTTATTCATCTAAAGCAAAATATCAAACTAAAATAAGTAAAGCAAAAAGATAGTGGGATGATACGATACCGGGGCACCTCCCACAAGCTTGGCGGAAGCCAAGGGGAGTGCCCATACCAGATACTCAATTCTCTTTTGGTGGTGAAGAAGATGATGGGAATGATGAGGCGATCCTATCCTTGAGAATCAAAAGATCCTCCAATCGACGGATAACTCTCCGGAGATGGATGATATGCTCTTGTTGTAGAATATTTTCACGAGTGAGATACTTATTCTGCACACGAACTATTTCAAAGAGGCGAAAGGCTTCAATCTCAGTAGGGGTAAGACGAGCAAGGTAGGGCTTAAGGATATCTTCTTCCTCCTCCTCAGTCGGCGGTGCTTGCTCTGACACCGAGGGTGGATCTACAGTAGCCTCCTACCCTTGTCTCCTTTGCCGGTGTCCGTGGGCTCCTCCCCTTTCAGCTCCATCTTCATCAACCAAGCATCTTCTTCCATGTGGTTGGAGGAGGAGGAATACATGATGTCTGGCTTGACGAATCTGACCGAAAACACCAAGAAAAGAGAACATAAGATTTCTCCGCGATACGATGGTTAACAGGTTCGGGAAGTATATATAGATTTTTTTTATCTTGGAGGACAAGCAAGATGCAGAAAAACGGAGTCCGGAAGGTGTCCCAGGTGGGCACAACCCACCTGGGCGTGCCAGGCATGCCTGGCGCGCCATGGTGTCTTGTGCCCACCAGGTCCTGGAAGTTTCTTATTTTCCTATTTTTCTAAATATTCCAAAACTAGCAAAAATATTTTTGCGGATTTTTAGAAGTCCGTTTACTTACCGTATCATGTACCTCCTTATTTTCACGATTCTGGAGTGTTCCAGAAGGACTCTTTGATGTGTTCTTCCGGTGTCAAAGTTTGGATAATATTACTTTCAACATTAATGGGCGTACCTGAGATATAATGTTTTATTCGTTGCCCATTGACAACCTTCGGATTAGTACCTTCAGCGTTATTTATTTTGATGGCTCCAGACCGGTAAACCTCCTCGATGATACAAGGGCCTTCCCACTTCGAGAGAAGTTTTCCTGCAAAGAATCTAAAATGAGAGTTGTACAGAAGAAAATATTCTCCGACTTTAAACTCACGCTTTTGAATTCTTTTGTCATGACATCTTTTAACTTTTTCTTTGAATAACTTTGCATTTTCATAAGCTTGAGTTCTACATTCATCTAAAGAACCTATATCATATAACCTCTTTTCACCAGCAAGTTTGAAATCATAGTTGAGTTCTTTAACTGCCCAATATGCTTTATGTTCGAACTCAAGAGGCAAATGACAAGCCTTTCCATAAACCATTTTATAAGGAGACATACCCATAGGATTTTTATATGTTGTTCTATAAGCCCAAAGTGCATCATCTAATTTCTTAGACCAATTCTTCCTGGACCTATTAACAGTCTTTTGCAAAATTAATTTTATTTCTCTATTGCTAAGTTCAACTTGATCACTAGACTGAGGATGAAAAGGTGATGCAATTCTATGGTTAACATCATACTTGGCAAGCATTTTACGGAAAGCACCATGAATAAAGTGTGAACCACCATCACCCATTAAATATCTAGGGACTCCAAACCTTGGGAAAATAACTTCCTTAAGCATTTTAATAGAGGTGTTGTGATCAGCACTACTTGTTGGAATAGCTTCTACCCATTTAGTAACATAATCAACAGCAACCAAAATATGTGTATACCCATTAGAGGAAGGAAAAGGTCCCATGTAATCAAATCCCCAAACATCAAATGGTTCAACAACAAGTGAATAATTCATAGGCATTTCTTGACGCTTACCGATATTACCTATTCTTTGACATTCATCACAAGATAAGACGAACTTACGGGCATCCTTGAAGAGAATAGGCTAATAGAATCCAGACTGCAATACCTTAGGACCAGTTCTATCTCCAGCATAATGCCCTCCATAAGCTTCGGAGTGACATTTCCATAGGATTTGTCCCTGTTCATGCTCAGGTACATAACGTCTAATAATACCATCTAATCCTTCTTTATAAAGATGTGGGTCATCCCAAAAGTAATGTCTTAAATCATAGAAGAATTATTTCTTTTGTTGGTATGTAAAACTAGGTGGCAAATATTTAGCAACAATGTAATTAGCATAGTCAGCATACCAAGGAGTACTGTGAGCAACATTTATTGCAGCTAGCTACTCATCAGGAAAGCTATCATCAATAGGTAGTGGGTCATCCAGCACATTTTCAAGCCTAGACTAGTTATCAGCTACGGGATTCTCGGCTCTGTTTCTATCAATGATATGTAAATCAAATTCTTGTAACAAGAGAACCCACCGAATAAGTCTAGGTTTAGCATCTTTCTTTTCCATAAGATATTTAATAGCAGCATGATCGGTGTGAACAGTTACTTTGGAATCAACAATATAAGATCTAAACTTGTCACAAGCAAATGCCACCGCTAGAAATTCTTTTTCAGTAGTAGCATAATTGCGTTGAGCATTGTCTAGAGTTTTACTAGCATAATGAATAACATTTAATTTCTTATCAACTCTTTGTCCTAGAACATCACCAACAACATAATCACTAGCATCACAGATAATTTCAAAAGGCAAGTTCCAATCAGGTGGTTGAACAATTGGTGCAGAAATTAAGGCTTTCTTAAGTGTTTCAAAGGCTTCAAAACAATCATCATAAAAAACAAAAGATATATCCTTTTGCAAAAGATTCGTGAGAGGCCTAGAAATTTTAGGGAAGTCTTTGATAAACCTCCTATAGAAACCAACATGACCTAGGAAACTACGAATACCTTTGATATCCTTAGGACATGGCATTTTCTCAATATCATCAACCTTGGCTTTGTCCACTTCAATGCCCTTTTCAGAAATTTTATGACCCAAGACAATACCTTCATTAACCATAAAGTGGCACTTCTCCCAGGTCAAGACAAGATTTGTTTGTTCACATCTCTGCAAAACTCGATCAAGATTGCTTAAACAATCATCAAAAGACTTCCCATAAACGGAGAAGTCATCCATGAAAACCTCAACAATCTTTTCACAAAAGTCAGAGAATATAGCAGTCATACATCTTTGAAAGGTAGCAGGTGCATTACATAAACCAAAAGGCATACGTCTATAAGCATAAGTTCCAAAGGGACAAGTAAAAGTGGTTTTTTTCTTGATCAGGTTGAGAAACAGGTATTTGTGAAAAACCAGAATATCCATCAAGGAAGCAAAAATGTGTGTGCTTAGATAACCTTTCAAGCATTTGATCAATAAAAGGCAGAGGGTAATATCTTTTCTATTTGCTTTGTTTAATTTTCTAAAATCAATTACCATTTGATAGCCTGTAACAATTCTTTGTGGAATAAGTTCATTTTTATCATTAGGAACAACAGTTATACCTCCTTTCTTAGGGACACAATGAATAGGACTTACCCATCTACTATCAGCTATAGGATAATTTATCCTTGCTTCTAGAAGTTTTAATATTTCCGTTCTTACCACTTCTTTCATCTTTGGATTTAACCGACGTTGGTGATCAACAACAAGTTTAGCATCAGGCTCCATATTAATTTTGTGCTGACATAGAGTGGGACTAATGCCCTTTAAATCATCAAGCGTATATCCAATAGCGGCTCGGTGCTTCCTTAGAACTTTCAATAACCTTTCTTCTTCATGTTCTGAAAGGTTAGCACTAATAATAACAGGATATATCTTCTTCTCATCAAGATAAGCATATTTCAAAGTGTCTGGTAATTGTTTTAATTCAAACACAGGATCACCTTTAGGTGGAGGAGGTCCTCCTAGAATTTCAAAAGGCAAATTGTGTTTAAGCAGAGGACATTGTTCAAAGAAAATATCATCTATTTCATTTCTTTCACGCATATGTAAATCATTTTCATGGTCTAGCAAATATTGTTCTAAAGGATCAGTAGGAGGCACAACAATAGAAGCAAGACCAATTATTCCATCCTTACTAGGCAATTCTTTTTCATGATGCTTTTTACTAAACTTGGAAAAATTAAACTCATGAGACTTATCACCAAAGCTAACACTGACCGTTTGCTTCTTACAATCTCTTAGCATTAACGGTGTTCAAGAAAGGTCTACCAAAAATAATGGGACAAAAGCTATCTTGTGGGGAACCAAGAACAAGAAAATCAGTAAGGTATTTTATTTTCCCACACAAGACTTCAACATCTCTAACAATCCCAATTGGTGATATAGTGTCTTTATTAGCAAGTTTAATAGTCTCATGAGGCTTCGTCTTCCTCCTGTCCAAAAAACAGTCATGGAATTCAAATTCAATTTGGCTCTTTTCTGGCAACGGACAAATTGCCCCCGGTTATTGAGGAATCATCTTCATTATCTTTAATGGAGAAATATGCCCGTCAAGCGCAATTTGAGGGTGCAAATGATACAAAGTTTCTCCGTTTGGGCAGCTTTGATTGCCCCATTAATGGGTCCTATCCTCACCCGTCACAATCTTTTCTAAATTCGGCCTTCAAGTATGCCCCAGCCCATTCTCATTGGCCGCCTTGTTTGTCGGCCCATTATAAGATTGATTGGGCCCAAGCCGGATATTCCGAGGAAGATATTGATCTGATTGACAAAAATTGGGCAGTTTTATGTTCACGTTACCTTCAATGGGGACACCAGAGGATTCATTGCCCGGCTCGGGTGATTTGTATTAATTGCTCCACTCCTGATCACAAGGCAAGCAATTGCCCGGCCCGGATTCCTCTAGTGCAACTTGGACCAAATAAGGCAGCTGACCAGCCCATTATCAATTCCTCCAGCTTTCCCTTGGCCGCTGTGTTGCACCAACAAAAACCCAAGAGTAAATCTAATGCTCGATGTGCGGCTTGTGGGCACTATGGCCACGTGGCACAATCCTGTAGACGGAAACGGTGGCTAGCGCGATGGAAATGGATCCCTAAAAATCCCCCAAATACCAAAAATACCCCGCACGCTTCCGCTTCTGCTCGGTTTCCTCAATCGTCACCGCCCCGCGCCTGCCATTCGCCACCTCTGTCACACTTGTCACCTCAGACGCTCTCCCTCTGCTCCTCCGCCATGGCGAACTATCCCCTTAACCCGGTGCCGTTCCTGCCGCCGGGCTTCGCCATTGAGCCGGGGCCGGCCGATCGTGTTGTCCGCAGTGGGATGGTGGTTGGCCCCATTCCGCCGCTCAACCACGACTATCTGGCCATTGCGGAGACCAGTGAGTACGTTCCTCTCCAACGACGTGCTGCTATCCGTCAGGCAATCCAAGGTCTGCTCCACGAGGCTCAGCTTTTCACCACTGAAGTAAGTGACCACCCTTTTGGAATCGGAATATTTGGATTTGTGGATTCCTTCATCCGTGATACTGCTGTTGCCACGCCATTAGAACTTGAGGACGAAGATCTGCTTATTACTTTTGTACCCCACCATGAAGCACTCAATCGCCGTACCACCACTTTGGAACCTGAGATTTGGTTGATGTACTTTGGATTTACTTAGGATTACCAAACTGACTATTACATCAACAAGTCTCTTGGTGGTTTTGGTGCTTTGGTCTCTTGGTACAATCCTCGCCAGGACCGCCATTTCATGCTGATTAAGGCAAGAGTTCTGAACCTGCGTCTTGTGCCCAAAAGTTTTGTTGTTTGGCAGCTTGGCGGTGCGCGAGATTGCTGGACTGTCCAGATTACGATCCTCAGGAGCAATGATTGGAATGGGCTCCTTCCTGAGGTGCTGCGGCCGGTGAGGAACCACCACCGCCTGACGGAAACCCACATCCTCAGTTTGGCCCCCATCTGACAGCGGAGCAACTGTATCAGCAACAAGTGCACAACTGGCTCGTGCAGAACGCGGCTCCCCCCAATGGCACACCGAATGGGCCTGCAGCTCAGCACAATCTAGATAATGGAGGATGGGGAGAATGGCCAGCGCCTCCAGCACCACCATTGCCTCAACTGCCGCCTTTTCTCATGAACTTTCAGGCTTGGCTCGCGGCTCATGGACTGCAAGTGCAGGATGGCATTGTACCTGACAACAACATCTCGGATAATGCGCTGCAAGCTTGGCATGACTCGATCATGAGCTCTGATGATTTTGACTCAGTGCACTCGGTGGACATGGTTGTGATCAATGGACCGGAAGCCTCTGCTATTCAGATTCATGATGATGTGCTCACAGTTTCTGTTGAAGTCCACAATCAGGGTCTGCGCTTTGGTCTGTCTGCGCAAGGCGATATGCTCATGTCTCTCTTGCTGAATAACCCAGTCCCTCGCCAACAGCTTAACATGGCTCTGTTCTCTGCTCTGCGCCCGCTAGTGGCTGCTTTTGGACCATGGTCCTCGGGTCTTGGATTCAGACAGGAATCTGTTCAGGTGGAAATGCAAGTGGCCCTTTCAGGTGGAATAATTCAGTTCTCTCAGGTTCAAGCTGTGGCCTCTACTGATCAGGCAAGTCTGATTGCTGTACAACCACCTCTGCCATTGATTTTGCAACCTGCGGCTACTCCTTTACCATCTACGGAGTCGTCTGCATACTTGGAGGAAATCACCAGTTCTGATGAAGTGAACCCTACTGTTGAACTCCCACTTTTTGCCGCACTGGAGTCTGCTGTGTCTGAACCCATACTGACACCTTTGCCACTGCCTGTGGAGGCTTCTCTGCCATTGCCTGTTGAGGCCTTTCTGCCAATACCTGTTGAGGCTTCTCTGTCGCTGCCTGAAGAGGGATCGAGCTCTTTGCCAACCACTGCACAAGCTCTGAAACAGCACAAAGGTAAGGTGCTTGCCCCGATCGACACTGCTACCCTGCGTCGAAGCAACTGAACCAACAAATATGATGGTTTCCGGGTCACTAATGCTTCTGACGTGCGCCCTGTCAAGTCCAAGGTCAAGCCTCGTGTCATACCCTTTGCTCTGGAAATCTCTGAAGATGCCAACCCTGCTGCACCTACACCTATTGCCTCCAACATTGATGATGCAGCTCCGGCTTTGCCCCCTCCAACACCCATTGCCACTCTGCAGGCCATTGGTACTAATCTTTGCACCGTACCTACTGAAGAGCTCACATCTTCGGCTCTATCTGAAGAGTAGGTGGGTTTCTGTTAGAGTTTCTACAGCTATCTGAACTTTTTATTTCCTCGACGCTTTTGTGCAACTGGAATGTACTTTGCTGGAATGTTCGCGGTCTTAATGCGCCTGAGAAACATTTAGCGCTTGGTAATGCGATCCAGGCTAGTGGATGCGCTGTGATTTGTTTGCAGGAGTCTAAAATGCCCTCCTTTGATGCTGCTACCTTAAAATATTTATGTCCCCGACGTTTTGATCAGTTTGCGTTTATTCCCTCGCACGGCGCGTCAGGTGGCATTATTACAATTTGGAATAGTAGCGTTTTCACGGGTCGGGTCTTTTTGTCTGAGAATTTTGCGTTAGGAATCGAGTTCACCTCCATGCAATCTAATCACTGTTGGAAGCTCGTCAATGTATACGACCATTGTCAAGGTGAGCCTCGAGTTGCTTTTACCAGCTGGTTATTTGATTTGAATATCCCTAGTTCCGAAGACTGGCTTATTCTTGGCGACTTTAACTACATCCGTTCGCCTGATAATCGCAACAAACCGGGTGGTAGTGTTCAAGATATGTTCACCTTTAACGATTTCATTCGTGAGCAAAACCTTACTGAATTGCCAATCAAGGGTAGAGCGTACACTTGGTCCAATATGCAACAACAACCACTTCTTGAACAGCTCGATTGGTTTTTCACCACGCTCAACTTGACTCTTTCATTTCCAAATACTATGGTGAACCCATTAGGGAAACCCGTCTCTGATCATACTCCTTGCTCTGTGATCATTCAAACAACGATCCCAAAAAGTAAACTTTTCAGGTTTGAATCATATTGGATTGCTCATCCTGGTTTCATGGAGGTGGTGGAACAGGCTTGGAACAAACCCATTAAACACAATAAATGTTCCAACCATGCTGCGAAAATTGGTCAAAAACTCAAGGCTGTGAGATATACACTCAAGCATTGGAGCAAGAAAATCTCCCGCCTCACTGTTGCGATTGAAAATACTAACAAAGCCCTCCTGGAACTGGATAACATTGAAGATCGCCGACATCTTACTACTCCAGAGAGAAACTTTCGCAATATTCTCAAAAAACACCTCTTGAGGCTCCTTCACTACCAGGAAGATTACTGGAGGAATCGATGCACCATTAGATGGATTCAGTTTGGCGATGAGAACTCGAAATTCTTTCAAACTGTAGCTACTAAACGTTACATGAGGAATTGCATTAGTTCTCTCAAAACTGCCGATGGAGGGATCGTTGAGGATCATGTTGGTAAAGAATCCATACTTTTTGAGGCATTTAAAGCTAGGATGGGACAAGCTAACCCTTTGCCCATGAAATTTAACCTAGACAATCTACTCAAAGATGATGCGATCTTCGCTAACCTTGTGGTTCCGTTCACACACAAAGAGATTGATGACGTGGTGGCGGCTATGCCACCTGACCGTGCTCCCGGCCCTGATGGCTTCAATGGGGCGTTCTTGAAGGCATGTTGGCCCATCCTCAAAGAGGATTTTTATCTTTTATGTGAGGAGTTTCATCGGGGTGGCCTGAACCTGGAGAGCATCAATGCTGGTTATATCACACTGATCCCGAAGCCCAATTCGCCTGACACTGTCAATGATTTTCGGCCCATCACTCTCCTGAACTGCTGCCTGAAGCTGATCACTAAAATTCTGGCTAATCGCTTTCAGAACATTATCCTCCAAGTTGTGCATAAAAATCAATATGGCTTTCTTCGTGGAATATCTATTCATGACTGTTTGGCCTGGGCTTTCGAATACATACACCAATGTCAAGCTTCCAAGAAAGAAATTGTCCTACTGAAACTGGACTTTGCCAAAGCCTTCGATACCATTGAACATTCTGCAATGCTCCTCATCATGAAAAAATGGGTTTTCCACCTAAATGGCTCGCTTGGATGGAAAGTATCTTCTCTTCCGGCAAGTCTTCTGTGCTCTTGAATGGTGTACCTGGTCGACAATTTCATTGCAAGTGTGGAGTGCGCCAAGGAGATCCCATGTCCCCCATCATTTTTGTCATTGCGGCTGATCTCTTGCAATCTGCCATTAACGAAGCGCTTGATCAAGGTCTGATCAGACACCCCATCCCTCCCAAAGGTAATACCAAGTACCCGGTGATCCAATATGCGGTCGATACTATCATTGTCTTGCCTGTGTGTCTTCTCCAAGCGGCCAAGATGAAACAAATTCTTGAAGACTACGCCACCTCCATTGGACTTAAGATCAACTTTCACAAATCCACTCCCGTGCCTATTAACACGCCGGCGGGCACATGCAATGATCTGGCCAATCTTTTTGGGTGCACTCAAGCCAACATGCCATTTACTTACCTGGGTCTGCCCTTAGGTACCACTCGTCCTTCGGTTCTTGATATGACACCCTTTGTGTGCAAAGCTGAAAGAAAGATCACGGCTGCTATGTCCCTCATGTCGCATGCTGGAAGGTTGGCTTTGCTCCACTCGCTCATTACATCGCTCGCTATCTATCCGATGGGCACCCTGTGACTGCCGCCGAAAATTCTCGCTCAGCTGGACAAAATCTGAAGACACTGCCTCTGGAACAAAAAAACCGTGGATGGCGTCAAACATAACTCGCTAGCTGCTTGGCCCATGGTCTGTCGGCCTCAATCTAGTGGTGGCCTCGGGGTTCTGGATTTAAAGGTTCAAAATGACGGCCTGCTTCTGAAGTTCCTTCATAAGTTTTTCAACAAACTGGACATCCCTTGGGTGCAGTAGGTGTGGGAAACGTACTATGTTGACTCGAGCCCCCATGCTGCTGATGTGTGCGGTTCCTTCTGGTGGCGCGATCTTGTTCACTTAATGCCGATATACCGCGGGATCACTCACGTTCAAATAAAGCAGGGTACTTCGGCACTTTTCTGGAAGGATAACTGGAATAATGCTATTTACGCTGACAAGTACCCGAGAGCTTTCTCGTACGCCCATGATGAAGATTTGTCAGTCCGTAACTTTTTGACTGGCACCACCCTGCATGAAACCTTTCAGCTTCCGCTCTCCATGCAAGCCCATGAGGAGCTCAAAATGCTGCAACTGGATGTCATGGATGTGACTTTTGAGGAGCATGACGATGTTTGGTCATATTGCTGGGGTTCGACCGTGTTCAAAACTGCCACATACTATCAATTCTTCTTTCATGATGTGGTCGCTCATGTGGCTTTCCGTTCGCTCTGGCGCACCAAGTGTACCCCAAAAATTAAGGTCTTTGGCTGATTCCTGTTGTCGGATCGCCTCAATACACGAAACATGCTGAAAAGGAGGCATTACAACATTGGTTCCAACCTCGACTGCTTGCTCTGTGGGCTGTACGTAGAAGAAACGGTGGAACATCTGTTCTTCCACTGCACCTTTAGCAAGGAGTGCTGGTGGCGTTTAAACATCCGCTGGGCTGCTGTTGGAAACAGGCTGGATCTTGTGGAACAACTAGAGACATGGCATCCTCGCAAAATGATCATGGAAATCTTCCTAGTTGCTGCTTGGAGCCTATGGAAGGAGCGCAACAATAACTACTTTAGGCATATTGTGCCTTCCGTGGCCTCTTGGTGGGACCGGTTCAAGTGTGACTTTAGTAACATCCAATATAGATTGCCTGAGCATAAGAGGCATGTGGTCTCTTCCATTTTGCAAAACCTACATCAGGACTCTATGTAGCTGTACATTGTTAGCATTGATCATCCACCCCACCTTTGTAAATAACACCATGTAATGGCTCTATATTTTATCTAATATATATATATATGCAGTAGGAGCCTTTCCTACTGTCTTCACCTTCAAAAAAAATCTATGTCTTCTATCTCTGCAGGTGCAATGTCATTCATAATTTCTTGATATAAGGTGTAAGGAATAGCACTCACACTAGCACCTATGTCACATAAACCATGATAACAGTTATCTCCTATTTTAACTGAGATGACGGGCATGCCAACAACAGGTCTATGTTTATATTATTTTTATCAGGTTTGGCTATTCTAGCAGCTTCTTCACATAAATGAATAACATGCCCATCCATATCTTCTTCCAAGAAATCTTTAACCATAGCAATACTAGGTTCTAATTTGATTTTTTCATCAGGTTTAGGTGTTCTAATGTAGATTTTATTAACCACAGTTGCAACTTTAGCATGTTCCTTTATCCTAACAGGGAAAGGTGGTTTCTCAAGCAGTAGGAACAACTGGATCAACATTATAAATTATAGTTTCCTATTTAACTGGTACCGGTTCTCTAATTTCTTCTTTAATAGGTGGATGATATTTAAACCACTTCTCCTTAGGGATATCAACATGAGTAGCAAATGATTCATAGAAGGAAGCTACTATCTCAGAGTCAAGCCCATATTTAGTGCTAAACTTTTGAAAGGCATCGGTATTCATAAAAGATTTAACACAATCATACCTAAGCTTAATACCTGAATCTTTACCTTCGTCGAGTTCCCAATCTTCAGAGTTACATTAATTCTTTCCAAAAGATCCCACCTGAATTCAATAGTCTTCTTCATAAAATAACTAGCACAAGAAGTATCAAGCATGGTTTGATCATTACAAGAAAGCCAAGCATAAAAGTTTTGGATAATAATTTCTCTTGAGAGCTCATGTTTGGGGCATGAATATAACATTGACTTAAGCCTCCCCCAAGCTAGAGCAATACTTTCTCCTTCACGAGGCCAAAAATTATATATATAATTCTGATCACGATGAACTAGATGCATAGGATAATTTTTTTTGGTGGAACTCCAATTTCAAACGATTCAAATTCCAAGATCCAATATCATCGCATAGCCTATACCATGCCAATGCTCTTCCCTTCAAAGATAAAGGGAAAACCTTCTTCATAACCTCATCCACGGGTAAACCTGCAAGCTTGAACAATCCACAAATTTGTTCAACATATATCAAGTGCATATCAGGATGTTCGGTTCCATCTCCTGCATAAGGATTAGCTAGCAGTTGTTCGATCATACCTGAGGGAATCTCATATTCAATATTTTGAGTAGGTGCAGTAGGTTGAGGGGTAACTAATTGTGGTTCCAGTCGAGGTGAAGATACCCCGAACAAACCCCTCAAAGGATTGTTCTCCATAGTAAAAGTGACAATAAATTTCAGCACACTATATAAATGTTTCCTTACAAAATTCCACTTACCAAAGGCGCTTCACTCTCCGGCAACGGTGCCAGAAAATAGCCTTGATGACCCACAAGTATAGGGGATCAATTGTAGCTCTTTTCGATAACTAAGAGTGTCGAACCCAACGACGAACAGAAGGAAATGACAAGTGGTTTTCAGTGAGGTAATGTCTGCAAGAGCTGAAATTGTAAGTAACTGAGTAGTTTGGTAGCAAGGTAATTTGTAACGAGCCAGTAATGATAGTAGTAACAAAAGTGAAGCAAGGTAGCCCAATCCTTTTGAGGCAAAGGACAGGCCAAAACGGTTTCTTATAGTAAGCAAAGCGTTCTTGAGGGTACAAGGGATTTTCATCTAGGCACTTTCATCATGTTGGTTCGATTTGTGTTCGCTACTTTGATAATTTGATATGTGGGTGCACCGGTGCTTAGGTGCTGTTCTTACTTGAACAAACCTCCTACTTATGATTAACCCTCCCGCAAGCATCTGCAACTACGAGAAAAGTATTAAGAATAAATTCTAACCATACCATTAAACTTTTGGATCCAATCGGTCCCTTACGGAATAGTGCATAAACTGGGGTTTAAGCTTCTGTCACTCTAGAAACCCATCATCTAATTTCTACTCCACAATGCATTCCCTTAGGCCCAAATATGGTGAAGTGTCATGTAGTCTACGTTCACATGACACCACTAAGGGAATCACAACATACATACTATCGAAATATCGAACACATATCAAGTTCACATGATTACTTGCAACATGATTTCCCTTGTGACCTCAAGAACAAAAGTAACTACTCACAAGTGATAAACATGCTCAAAATCAGAGGGGTATTAAATAGCATAATGGATCTGAACATGTAATCTTCCACCAAATAAACCATCTAGTGATCAACTACAAGATGTAATCAACACTACTAGTCACCCACAAGCACCAATCTATAGTTCCGGTAACAAGATTGAACACAAGAGATGAACTAGGGTTTGAGAGCAGTTGGTGCTGTTGAAGATGTTGATGGAGATTGCCCTCCCCAAGATGGGAGAGTTGTTGGTGATGATGATGACGGTGATTTCCCCCTCCGGGAGGGAAGTTCCCCCGGCGGAATCGCTTCGCGGGAGGGAAAAAGTGCTCCTGCCCAAGATCCGCCTCGAGACGACGGTGCTCCTTCCTGAAAGTCCTCTCCTTATTTTTTTCTAGGTCAAAATGACTTATATACCAGAAGATGGGTACCGGAGGTTGGCCTGGGTGAGCACAACCCACCAGGGCGCGCCTGGGCTCCCTGGCGCACCCAGGTGGGTTGTGCCCACCTGGTGGGCCCCTCTGGTAGTTATTTGCTCCAATATTCCTCAAATATTCCACAAAAAATCTCCGTGAAGTTTCAGCTTATTTGGAGTTGTGCAGAATAGGTGGCCTGGCGTGGTTTTCTAGGTCCAGATTTCCAGCTGCTGGAATTCTCCTTCCTTGTGTGTTCCTTGCATATTATGAGAGAAAAGGCATTAGAATTACTCCAAAACGCATTATCATTCATAAAAACATTATAAATAACAGTAAGAAAACATGATGCAAAATGGACGTATCAATCATCACGTGAGATGGGATAGTCATCAATGGTGAACATCTCTATGTTGATCATATCTACTATATGATTCACGTTCGACCTTTCGGTCTCCAGTGTTCCGATGCCATGCCTGTACATGCTAGGCTCGTCAAGTTTAACCCGAGTATTCCGCATGTGCAAAACTGTCTTGCACCCATTGTATGTGAACGTAGAGTCTATCACACCCGATCATCACGTGGTGTCTCAACACAACGAACTGTCGCAACGGTGCATACTCAGGGAGAACACTTATACCTTGAAATTTAGTTAAGGGATCATCTTATAATGCTACCGCCGTACTAAGCAAAATAAGATGCATAAAAGATAAACATCACATGCAATCAAAATATGTGACATGATATGGTCATCATCATCTTGTGCTTTTGATCTCCATCTCCAAAGCATCGCCATGATCTCCATTGTCACTGGCCCGACACCTTGATCTCCATCGTTGTGTCGTGGTCGTCTCGCCAACTATTGCTTCTACAACTATCGCTAACGCATAGTGATAAAGTAAAGCAATTACATGGCGTTTGCATTTCATACAATAAAGAGACAACCATAAGGCTCCTGCCGGTTGCCGATAACTTTTACAAAACATGATCATATCATACAAAAACGTATATCACATCATGTCTTGACCATATCACATCGCAACATGCCCTGCAAAAACAAGTTAGACATCCTCTACTTTGTTGTTGCAAGTTTTACGTGGCTGCTACGGGCTTCTAGCAAGAACTGTTCTCACCTACGCAACAAAACCACAACGGTGTTTCATCAAGTTTGTTGTTTTAACCTTCTTCAAGGACCGGCCGTAGTCAAATTTGATTCAACTAAAGTACAAGAAACAGACACTCGCCAGCCACCTTTATGCAAAACTAGTTGCATGTCAGTCGGTGGAACCGGTCTCATGTGCGTGGACATGTAAGGTTGGTCCGGGCCGCTTCATCCCACAATACCGCCGAATCAAAATAAGATGTTGGTGGTAAGCAGTATGACTATCAACGCCCACAACTCTTTGTGTTCTACTCGTGCATATCATCTACGCATAGACCTGGCTCATGATGCCACTGTTGGGAAACGTTGCATGGAAAACAAAAAAAACTCTATGCACACGCAATGATCTATCCATGTAGATGCATAGAAACGAGGGGGAGAGTGTGTCTACATACCCTCGTAGACCGTAAGCGGAAGCGTTTCACAACGCGGTTGATGTAGTCGAACTTCTTCGCGCTTCAACCGATCAAGTACCGAACGCACGGCACCTCTGCGTTCTGCACACGTTTAGCTCGGTGACGTCCCTTGCCTTCTTGATCCAGCAAGACATCGAGGTAGTAGATGAGTTCCATCAGCACGATGGTGTGGTGACAGTAATGGTGAAGTGGTCTCCGTAGGGCTTCACCTAAGCACTATGAAAAAATGACCGAGGGTGTAAACGGTGGAGGGGGCGCCGCACATGGCTAGGCAATTGTCTGTTGTGCGCTAGGCGCCCCCTCCCACATATATATAGGTGGGAGGGAGGGAGGAGCAGCCAAAAGAGGCGCTCAAGTAGGAGGAATCCTACTTGGGGTCCCTCCCAAGCCGCGCCCCCTCTTTCCTTATTTGGAGTGTGGGGAAAGGCAGGGGAGGGTGGCCCCCCTTTCCTTTCTCCCATGAGAGGGAAAGGTAGGAGGGGGCACACCAGCCCCCTTGGGGGCTGGTCTGTCCCCTCCTTTGGCCCATAAGGCCCATATCTTGCCGGGGGGGTGTGCCCGGAACCCCTTCCGGTGACCCGATTCCTTCCCGGTACGTCCCGAAACACTTCCGGTGTCCAAATACCATCGTCCTATATATCAATCTTTACCTCTCGACCATTTCAAAACTCCTCGTCATGTCCATGATCTCATCTGAGACTCTGAACAACATTCGGTCACCAAAACATATACTCATATAACATTATATCGTCAATGAACGTTTAGCGTGCGGACCCTACGGTTCGAGAACTATGTAGACATGACCGAGGCACCTCTCTGGTCAATAACCAATAGCGGAACCCGGATGCCCATATTAGCTCCTATATATTCTACGAATATCTTTATCGGTTGAACCGTTATGACAACATACGTAATTCCCTTTGTCCATCGGTACGTTACTTGCCCGAGATTTAATTGTCTGTATCTTCATACCTAGTTCAATCTCGTTACCGGCAAGTCTCTTTACTCATTCCCTAATACATCACCTCGTGACTAACTCCTTAGTCATTTTCTTGCAAGCTTATGATGTGTATTATCGAGAGGGCCCAGAGATACCTCTCCGATACTCGGAGTGACAAATCCTAATCTCGATCTATGCCAACTCAACAAACACCTTCAGAGATACCTGTAGAGCATCTTTATAATCACCCAGTTATGTTGTGACGTTTGATAGAACACAAGGCATTCCTCCGGTAGCCGGGAGTTGCATAATCTCATAGTCGAAGGAATATGTATTTGACATGAAGAAAGCAATAGCAATAAAACTGAACGATCATTATGCTAAACTAACGGATGGGTCTTGTCCATCACATCATTCTCCTAATGATGTGATCCCATTATCAAATGACAACTCATGTCCATGGTCAGGAAACCTTAACCATCTTTGATCTACGAGCTAGTCTAGTAGAGGCTCACTAGGGACACGGTGTTTGTTTATGTATTCACACATGTATCAAGGTTTCCGATCAATACAATTCTAGCATGAATAACAAACCTTTATCATGAATAAGGAAATATAAAATAAGAACTTTATTATTTCCTCTAGGGCATATTTCCTTCAATCTCTACATAGTGCGGAGTTTTTAGCTAGCAAAGATATTGAGCAAGCACCACATGTTGAAGGATCTATAACAATATAACTTCTATGTGGATATGAACAAACATAAATCATTGCTTTGTCTTCCTTGTCCAACGTCAACAATTTTGACACATAATATTTAATGGGGGCTCACAATCATAAAAGATGTCCAAGATAGTATATTTGCATGTGAATCTTCTCTTCCTTTATTAATTCTTTCATGAGTTGCATCATTGACCAATGCTATGTTTGTCAATCTTCAACAAATTGTACCACTTATACTTTTCCTTATGTGATGTCATTACTCACCATAAGATTAGCATATGATCTTTTTCATTTATTTCTTGTTATTTGATTGCAACAAGGAAGTAAAGAAACAAAAACTCAAACTACACTTTATTATATATCTCGCACACGATTACATAGATAGATATATCACTAAGCGGACACTCGAAAACAAATCGAAACAAACTTTTATTTAACTAAATCATAAGATAACTAAAGATCGAACTAAAATAGATAAATGCATAGATAGTAGTGGTGATACGATACCGGGGCACCTCCCCCAAGCTTGGCACAGCCAAGGGGACTGCCCATACCATGTACTCAAGTCTCCTTTGTGGGGGAAGATGATGGTGGTGGTGATGAGGCAGTAGCGAGCTTCTTCCTCAGCTTACGCTTGAGGATGGTATTTTCCTCCCTCAAGCCATCGATCTCCTGTTCAAGCCTTAAAATCTTTCCACACAATGCCTGCTTGTTTTCCCGTGGAAGACAAAAAGGGATAAACTGGATCTTAGGTTTCTTTGATTTATTAGGGAGGCTTGACTTCTTGAATTCCACGTGCATATCCCCAGGTTGAGGTAGTGGGACTTCGTCTTCATCCGAGCTTGTTTCTTTCGTTCCCTTCAAATCATGATCTTCTTCTTCCTCCGTGGTCCAGCCATAATGCTCTACATCCCCATAAAATTTTGGGTTTGCGATATAATCTGTGACATAGCTCTCTCCATCCGAATCTTGAGAAGACATATTTCGGATCTGCCAGAAAAACAGCACATAACAAGAAGAGAATAATTCTCCGCAATACGGTGGTCAATACGTTTGGGGGTATATAAAGATTTTTTTTATCTTGGGAAACAAACAAACGAGAGGAAAACGGAGTCGGGAAGGTTCCCGAGGTGGGCACAACCCACTTGGGTGCGCCAGGCAAGGCAAGCGCACCCTGGTGTCTTGTGCCCTCCTCGGTTGCCTTCCTGGTTGTTTCTTATTTTCCTAGTTTTTGTAATATTCCATAACTGACAGGAATATTATTGCGGATTTTTTGGAGTCCGTTTACTTACCGTATCACATACCTACTCTTTTTAGAATTTTGGAGTGTTTCGGAAGGTTTCTTTTATGTGTTCCTCCGGTGTCATGGTTTGAATAATATTGCTTTCAACATTAATAGGTGTACCTGAGATATAGTGCTTAATTCTTTGCCCATTGACTACCTTCGGATTAGTACCTTAGGCATTATTGATCTTGATAGCTCCAGAGTGATAAACCTCCTCGATAATAGATGGTCCTTCCCATTTGGAGAGAAGTTTACCTGCAAAGAATCTGAAACGAGAGTTGTACAAAAGAACATATTCTCCCGCTTTTGGATTCTTTTTTCATGTCATATTTTAACTTTTTCTTTAAAAAAATTGGCATTTTCTTAAGCCTGGGTTCTCCATTCATCTAGTGAGCTAATATCAAATAACCTCTTTTCACCGGCAAGTTTGAAATTATAGTTAAGTTCTTTAATTGTCCAATATGATTTATGTTATAACTCAAGAGGTAAATGACAAGTTTTTCCATAAACCATTTTATAGGGAGACATACCCATAGGATTTTTATATGCTATTATGTAAGCCCAAAGTGCATCGTCTAATTTCTTAGACCAATTCTTTCGGGACCTATTAGCAGTCTTTTGTAATATCAGTTTTATTTCTCTATTGCTAAGTTCAACTTGACCACTAGATTGAGGATGATAGGGTGAAGCAATTCTATGGTTAACATCATATTTAGCAAGCATTTTACGGAAAGCACCATGAATAAAGTGTGAACCACCATCAGACATTAAATATCTAGGGACTCCAAACCTTGGAAAATAACTTCTTTAAGCATTTTAATGGAGGTGTGATGATCAGCACTACTAGTTGGAATAGCTTCTACCCACTTAGTGACATAATCAACAGGAACCAAAATATATTTATACCCATTAGAGGAAGGACAAGGCCCCATATAATCAAAACCCCAAACATCAAATGGTTTAATATCAAGTGAATAATTTTACACAAAATATGAAAGGGACCAATAAACCAGGACGAAGGTACTCGAAGGCACGTTACGAGGAAATTGTTAAGGAAGTCTCTTCCTACCTGAAGAAGGTCGGCTACAACCTTGACAAGGTTCCCTTCATCCCCATCTCTAGGTTTGAGGGTTACAACATGACTGAGATGTCCACCAACCTTGACTGGTACAACCATACAAGGGCCCTACCCTGCTTAAGGCACTTGACCAAATCAATGAGCCCAAGAGGCCCTTAGACAAGCCCCTGCGTCTTCCCCTTCAGGACGTTTACAAGATTGGTGGCATTGGAACTGTGCCTGTTGGCCGTGTTGAGACTGGCGTCATCAAGCCTGGTATAGTTGTTACCTTTGGTCCCACCGGTCTGACAACTGAGGTCAAGTCTGTTGAGGATTTTTCTTTTCAGCCGGGCATAATCCATTTCCATTACTTATCATAACGCAAATACAATTGTCTCAACATACTTCAAGGAAACTCAAAACAGGAAAGCGAGTTCAAAGCATCATCGGGAAACCCACTATGAGTGCCCGTCATCGAGCAACCCACCATGGGGCAAAAACCCAATGACACCAACTCAACAGCTAGTCTAGTAGGGAGGTGTTCAACACAAAAGGGCGCCAGCAAAGTTATTGCTCATAAGCGAGCTAGGAGAAAAAGCCCACGCAGGGGCGAAAACATAGACCTGATGTAATAAAAGGAGAAAGCGGATTACTTGAGGTAGCAGCTCACGGGTAATCATCAATCCATCTTGACCTCTGCTGGAGCCGCGCAAATCCGCATCATAGTCGATGCATTGGTCCTGAGCATCTTAGCGCTGCGCTCCAATGCTTCGCGGTCCGCTCCTGTCATCAAACCTGCCCAGTAGGTAAGAAACCCACATGTAGAGAAAACCACATCAAAAGGGGTCTTTACCATTTTGTGCTCAAACGTAGTTCGGTTGCGGCAATTCCAAATTGCCCAGCAAACCGCAGCTAAGCCGAAGGTATAAAATTTAACTCCATCAGGTAGGAAAATGTAACACTAAGAGAAGTATTTCCAAAGATTATTCGGGCAAAGATCGGTGTCCAAAACACATCCCACAGTCCTCCACACCACCCTGGCCACTGGGCATGTAAAGAAAAGATGCCGGGGCGTTTGCCTGTCCCTGCAAAAAAGAACATCTAGGAGCCCCTCCCCAATTTCGCCTACTCATGACATCTCTGGTTAGCACAACATATTGAAAGAGTTGCCAAAGAAATATTTGGACCTTAAGAGGTAGCTTGGATTTCCAAATCCACGTATAGTCACATCCAGTAATGTGTCTTTCCAAATATTCATAAACAGATTTGGTCGTGAAACATTTTTTCTTTCCCAGCATCCAAATGATCTGGTCAGGTTCGCTAGAAAGCGACCAAGATCCAACAATGGACATGATCTCACCCCACTGCTTCAGCTGCGGAGGATGCAAGTCCTTTCTAAAGAAGTCGCCACCAAGGTTACCACAGAAATCAGCCACCGTGATTTCCTGGTTATTACAAATACTATATAAAAGAGGAAATTTAACGCATAGAGGAGGATTGTTGTTCAAAGAATCAACCCATACTCTAGCTAAGTTGCCAGAGTTGAGCACTATCCCTCTGCCATCTAAATAGTGCTCTTTAACCTTCATGATGGCTCGGTGAATCTCCAAACTTACTTCTCACTGAGGTCACTGTGTCCCTCTTGAGATACTTGGCATGGATCACATCCTGCCAAAAGCCCTGTGGTGTCTCTTAAGTTTCCACCTCCACTTAACGAGTAAGCTAATAGTTTGTTCGCGAAGGTCTTTAACCCTCAAGCTCCCTTTGTTTTTGGATATGCAGATCCGGGCCCATTTAACCAAATGATAATGTTTGCGGCCATCATTTTCTTGCCAGAAGAACCGTTTATGATGTTTATTAAGCTTTTCAATCACCATCTTAGGGAGCTTGTAAGAGAAGAGCATAGGAGAGTAAGTCTTCCCGCCGACGATGCTGCATTACCAATCCAAGACTCACACCGTTTAAGAAATTTGTCGTCAACAAAATTCCACGCTAGGCTACGAAGAGTAGAGAGCTAACCGGTACTCCCAACTATTTCATTGGAAGTGCCCGATCTGACAATTGAAAAGCTCAGCATAGAAAGCCAACATGTCATCGTCTCCCCCAACACATAGCATTTCACTTTTTAGGAAATTAATTTTTAGCTCCGACATGAATTCAAAGAAATACAGAAGAAGTTTAAGCTTAACAACAACGAGAGTGAACGTGCATATGAACGCAGTTATCCGGCCGCATGATTATTTATGGGATGCGTGCATTAACTTTTGCTGAAACAGCTCGTGCTGTAATACAGGTGAATACAGCTGATGAAGTTACCTTTCTCCTGCCCCTGACATGCCAGGTTGTTCAGGAGGAAAGTGAAGACTTTTGGACGCGCATGTGTTTTACTGCACTGCTTTTTGTTTCAACTTGGCCACGTCCTTTTTTGGTCAGCCTTGATCCCGTACTCCACACAATTAGACAGAAATTTGGTGCCAAGATAATATGCCCATAATGGATCTTGTTCCGGCGAGCGCCATGTAAAAGCTCTTTGGTAAATAAAAAAAGAAATAAGGCTCCAACAAAAATATTTAAGTCATAATAATTACTCTCTCAAGAGATAAAAAAACGGGTACTCTCACAATCTTTTCCGACATGCATGTCAATCTAAGCCTCTTAATGTCACGTCACTATGGATTACTACTTGTGATTGTCTTATTTCTTGCCACGTTGAGCCGGACAGTACGAATGTGTGTGTGTATGATTGGATGACATGGGGTCTCTTGAATATTGCTGGTAAAAAAAAAGTTGCAAAACACAGGTACCGGTTCCCGTGTGAAACGGTTGACTGTGTTCTACCAAAAGCTCTTCGTCACGTCTATTCGGTGCAGGTTGGGCCCATGCAGCTATACACTCAATTAACTTATGTAAAATCCAGAAAATATCTATACTCTAACTAGTCTTTCTAATGATTCGAATCATAAAGTCCTCCACGCCGTAGATGAGGCGGGATCAGATGCCGGTTCAGAGCGACACTTCCCTAACAACAACCTCTTTATCATGCTCGAAACATATGACTGTATCATCATCATATTGAAGTATGGCAACTCCCCCCTCAATAAGATCCGAAGCAAGCCCTGTTATCATCTTTTCTTTTTGAGCATTAAGGATCATCTTCGAAAGAGTTTCCATCGAAAGAGTTTCCACCGAAAGAGTCCGTTGAGATGCACCACGGGTCTCTCCTGGAGGCGCTTCCCGGTGACAATGTTGGCTTCAATGTCAAGAACGTTGCTGTGAAGGATCTGAAGCGTGGGTTTGTTGCATCCAACTCCAAGGATGATCCTGCCAAGGAGGCATCCAACTTCACCTCCCAGGTTATCATAATGAACCACCCTGGTCAGATTAGCAACGGTTACGCCCTGGTGCTGGACCGCCACACCTCCCACATTGCTGTCAAGTGTGCTGAGGTGGTGACCAGGATTGACAAACGATCTGGTAAGGAGCTGGAGGTGTACCCGAAGTTCATCAAGAAAGGTGATTAGGTGATTCTGCCATTGTGAAGATGATTCCCACAAAGCCCATGGCTGTGGAGACCTTCACCACCTACCCTCCTCTTGGCCGTTTCACTGTGCATGACATGAGACAAACTGTTGCTGTTGCTGTTGCTGTCATCAAGGGCGTGGAGAAGAAGGACCCTACCGGTGCCAAGGTTACAAAGGCTGCCTGCCATCAAGAAGAAATGAGTGCTTCAGTATCTGCCATCGAGTTATCTAGCAGAAGTTGTAGTGTAAAGTCCTTTCTTGGAGAATTTTTAGTGTCCGTTGTAAGAAGTGCTTCAGAACTAACGAATTGCAGTCTGTTTTACACAGTGTCCGTTGTAAGAAATGGATATTCGGTTCTCTGTTTTTTTTTGCCAGAAAATATTCATGTGTACTTGATGTGAAGGGTCAGAATGACTCATTGTCCAGGTTAAATAGTAATACTACTACTTTGTTATCTTATACCAAGGAAAAGCAAGCTGCTATTAAGATGCCTGCCATTGATTTATCTAGCACAAGCGAAAATCAAAACATCCAGGGCACAACCCACTCTACCATCGAGTTATCTAGCATAAGTTGTAGTGTAAAATCTTTTTTTTTTGGATAATTTTTAGTGTCTGTTGTAAGAAGTGCTCGCAAGAGCGAATGAACTGCTGGTCTTGCATAATTTTAGTGTAAAAACTTTCCTTGGGTAATTTTCTGTGTCGCTCTCTGGTTTGTCAGAAAATATCCAAGTATTTGTTTCAGCATATGGTGCTCCTGTGTGATGTTCAGAAAGTTAATTCAAACATAGATGAGTGTAAACGCAAATATCTGGTCATGCACAATTTTCCTTCAAAAGGAACATCAAAGGACATCCCATTGCAATAAATTGTCAAATTATTATTTCAACACTGGTGTGCATAACGATGAAGTGATGTCAACTTGTTTCTAAACTTCACCATAGTTCACAATTATTATTTCCACAGGATGCATCACAAACACCAAAATACTTCCCTATAATTCAAAAGCTTCAATTAAAGGAAAGCGTACAAGCACAATAACTTTCATCAACTCCTTCCAGTTATGGAGATGATAGTACATATGACTTAAAAACTGCAACATACTACTAACTCTGTAAAGAAATGCCAGACGTTTTACGTCACTAAAGTAGTGATCTAAACGTCCTACATTTGTTTACAGAGGGAGTACCATAGTAATGTTATGCATCTCATTTTTCCAATTAGGACTGGAAGTGAACCACAGCACCCGAAGCCAAACCCAACCCCTCAGTTATCTGCTTCCGCTCCTCGGTTGTCGATGGATATCTTGATGGACAAACATTGTCCTGGATCTCAGGATCCAAGTCACCACAGCGCCCACACACCTTTCTGTCGTACAAAGATATCTCTGTTATATTAACCGCATGTTCCACAACACATCCTATGTATCTCATAAAATTGTCATCGGGTTGGAAAACCCGTAGATGGTGAGCTTAGCCAGATTCTTGTGCTTGAAATCAGGGGCATATGGCTTCCACTTCACGTCTGCCTTTTCGCAGAAACAATATTTCTTCCGCAACTCTTTGTTTGTTATCATTATGCACCAATGATCCCACACTGTGATGCACAGCTCTTTTAGGGAGGGTGCAGCTTCAAGAATAAACATTGTCCAAGCTAAATCACATCCTTCAGGAAGATGGTCCAGATTCACATGCTGTAGTTTGTTGAGCACAGGCGTGAGTAGTTTTGGGCATTCTCGTAGAATCCAAATCTGGGATAAAAAAAACGCTTAACAAAATTACTGTTGATACATATAACCATCATAGAGTGAGAACGGACAGGTATGATACAAATGACTAATGGGTACCTTTTCACTTCCAAAATCCAGATGCAGATCGCCTATGGAAGGAACATTAGCAAGGAGCTGACTTAACTCGAGAGTCTTGTCCGAACGGATGCCAGTTTTAATAAGGCTCAGCTTTGAAAGCTGTGGTACAAAACCAAAATACAACGGATACTCAGAAGAGAACCAATTATCATAGGTCAACCGTTGGAGTTTTGGTAGACATATCAGCTCAACTCTCTGAAATTTCCCCTGGTCGACCTCAATCTCAACAAGTTGATCATGTTCTACTTGCAGCACAGAATGGAACCCTGAGTCACAACGGGTCAAACGCAAATACTCCAAGCGCTTGCAAGTGCTGAGGATGTTGGGAATGTCTAGTTCACCAAACCTCATATTTTGCAGCCACAGGCTCGTAAGGCCAGCAAATGCACGCGGACAAGCACCAAATAAATCATTGAACTGCTTCGCAAACTGGAGGAGGTCAGCAGAAGAGCAGAGGCCATGATGCTTCTTCGTTACAATCTCAAACTCAGCTGCGCCAACCTTCTGGGTTGCCATGGCACGGGCAACAGATCTTCCAATGGTTAGGGAGACATCAAGCAATAAGACAAATCTGATTTTGAGTTCGCTGATGGTAACCTTCGGGCTCCTTGTGCCCAAGATGTTATCCGCTACATGAGCCACAGCACGGTTGGTTCTGAACACTTGCTTGCGGCTGAAAGTTAGGTAGAAGCGTGAGAGCATGGTAGGAAGCTTCAGCAATTGCTTGGAGAGAATGCAGGTCCTTATGGCATCGAGTGTGTCCACCCTCTCCAGAATGTTGAGCAGAAGGTCATTGGGCAGATTGCTAAACCTGTCTTCGATTACATTGCTTGCAGCGGCTTCGTCGCAAGTTGCTTTTTGCGTTGCATTTAGCTGGAACAACAGATAATCAGCATTTTGAGGATGAACCTTAGGTTGTGTACAAAACACCAGGCACAAAAGAAGCAGCACTTACATTGCGTCTGCGACGACCGCTTTTGTTCTTCATGGCTGATCGGATCAACAAATGGCTTCGGCGTATGTGATTATTGGATCTGCGACAACGGCGGACGCCTGAGCTGACCTGATTCGAATCGCCCCTCCTCCTCCTCCTGATTACAACCTCTCAACAGACAGACTCCGAATTCAAAATTACTCCTCTCTTCCCCGATTGCACAAGGAACTCCACTCTTCTCCCGCCTCCGTATCCCGCGAGATTATTTCCCCCAAACGCCGGCCAGGCGTAATAACACAGGCAGCAGAGGTGGTCGCCGGCGGCGGAGGAGAGTGGTGGCGGCCGGCTGCGGACGGCAGGGGCGGGGTCGGGGTTGACACAGGGATGCCCGCGGAGGAGAGTGGTTGGCGGCCGGCGGCGGGTGACGCAGGGGATGGCGGCGGGGTAGAGTGGTGGTGAACGGCGGTGGAGCGGGGAGGGGGTTGCCGAAGGCGTGGCGCCTGCGGCCGAGGGGAGATCCGCAAGATTTTTTTTTCCGACTATGCTTCCTCGTATGCTAGCATTTTTTTTACAGAGAGTCTTTTTTAAACAATCAAAAACCTTAACATGGCCGAGTTTTTGGTCAACATGGTTCGCCTCTCTAGGGCAGTGATTTTTTTTTTTGAGATAGTTTTTTAGATAGCTCCTATAGCTGAAACCCTGAATTTCAGCCCACAAACCTTAACTCTTCATATAAAAATAAAACAGTTTCTAAACGAGCACCTAAATCTTAACTCCCTAAAGAATTTACTTTGCAAATTTTTCTAAGGGTGTGGCTAGGTCTTAGTCGATTGAGATTTAACCAAGTCTCAGTCAAGTGACTTAAAATGCAAGCGAGAAAAAGAAATAATTGAAGAAAAAGATTGCACGAATCTCAATTTAAGATCTCACGAATATAGCATCGACTGAGACTTAGAAAGACTGTTTTTCTAACTTCTGATTTACATACTTCATTTCAACTACATAATTACACACATGTTTAATCCAAAGTTGATAATGAAAGTTCACACAAATCACGACCATTACAATTTTTTTAAAGGCTAATTTAATTATTCCAATTCAAATGCACGAAATGGTCCAAATGTGAAGTAATAATCCGAATAAAGAGCATTATAGAGGCACAACAATCAAGTGTTATGAAGTGCCCACAAGTGCTCAACAAAATCATCTTGGAGTTGGATATGAACTTGTCGGTTCTTGATACAGCGAGGAACATTTGTATCATGTTTGCATTGTGTTCCGGATCGATAGGATCCCCATTGAACATGTGTCGAACATTCTCTGGTATGCCTCTCTCATCCTCAATGATCATGTTATGCAAGATGATGCAACATGTCATGATTTTTCGGGGGGGGGGGGGTGGGGTGGGAGGGGGGGACTCCCCACCTGAATATATTTCAAAAGAGTGAATCTTTAGAGAGTTCACGTATTACGTGAAGAGAGGAAATCACGCCACAACCCGGCATGTTCCTTTAGTGTTTCCATCTTAAGACGGTGAGACCATAAAATAAGATCATCTACAATAACCTTAACAGAACCCCTAGCATCAATCTCTCTGGAAAACCTTTTTGTTCCTCGCGTCCCAGATTTTCCATCCAATGAGGAGGAACATAAAAGGACGAATCGAGGTAGGCAAAGCATCTGGCAAGGTGGTGGTGAATATCTTGCGAATTGGGGCTGAATCACGGCCATATGCTGGTAGCGCGCCAGATTCGACGAGCAGCCGGGCATGTAAAGAACAGGTGCTCACGGTCCTCGACGGCGTTGTTGCATCTAGGGCAAGCATCGTAGGTGAGGATGTGCTTCTTGTGTAGATTCTTCCTAGTATTCAGACGGTCCAAGATAAATAGCTAGCCAAAGATCATGACTCTCTTCGGCACCCTGGAGTCCCATAGCAGAGCAAGTGTAGGGTTGGTGAGCTACTCATTGAGGGCCGCATAGGCCCCAAGCGTGGTGAAATTCTCACCATTAAGCAACCTCCTCGTGTCCGGATCCTGTGAGGTAGTGACGTCCTACAAAAAAGAGTTAAGAGAAACAAGTTCTGCGACTGCAGTAGTGGTTAGTCGATTACGAAGAGCAAGTTTGATCCCTTCCTGCAATATAGTGGCTACCAACGCATTTTTTGTGTGGTGGGAGAAAAGAGCAGGGAAGACTACAGCCAGAGGCTCTGGCTGCAGCCAACGATCTAACCAAAAAAATGTGGACTGACCATTACCGATGGTGCAGTGGGAGATCTCTCTGAGGCTCTGCAACTGTTTAAAAATTGTTCTTGCAAGGAAAGAACTATTCCTACCATGACATGTGGCTTCCAATACTCAGTAGGGCCACGAATAATGCCAAAACGCTTTTGAGGCACACTGAAAGCTCTCTCTTCATGCCGACTCTTGACGTGTTGTAAGGTGGGCCCATTTGTTGACTTGAGGATGCTTATCTTCCATGCTAAATTTGATTGCAACAAAGTAAAATACAATGAAAAGGGCAAAATATACATACCTAGGCGATTTATCAAACACTTTGTTGCCTCGCCATACAATAATTAAACCACTATTTCAACAATCTAAAGTATGATGCCAAGAAAAACCGACCAAAATAAAATACACAACTATTCAGATGATTCCAAAGCATGATATGGTTGCATCTGAGCAAATTTTGAAATAGCAGGCAACACAAGTAAGGGAATTATCTAGCCATACAAGCACAAACAATTTGGATGACAGTGCGGAGAACTAATGTCCTCCAACAAGGGCACATTACAACAATTCAGAATTCAATGGGGCACACTCGAAGGCATCACAGTAGTAGAGTAGTAGTAGTAGGTTTGAGGCAACAATAGTACTGAGCCAAGTATTCTAATCAAGATTCATCATGTACTACCATCAAAGTTGCAAAGAGACCGACTCAAGGATCGAAGAGGAGGGAGGAGGTATGGAAATTACCTTCAAATTACATGGAGACACCATCCTTTCGGTGGCACGGCTTGCGCTGGCAGATGATGATGGTGGGCACGATCTTCTTACGCAGATCGGACTTCTCCTTCTTGATGGTAGCCATGACCATGTCGGCGACACAGGCGGACCGGAGACGGTTGAGGTGACCCTTGATGCCCTTCATGCCCTTCACGGAGATGATGTAGAGGTTATTCGCGCCAGTTTTTTCGATGCACCGTTGCCGCCACCAGCAAACCCAGCGACATCCACAACTTGTTCCCCGCGAAACCTCCCCTCCCTTGACCGGATCAAACACCACGGAAAACAATATAGAGCGATGTATGCAATGGTTGTGTTTGTAGAAGAGTACTATCTGCAGAATTGTGAGATTGTCACCATAAAGGTCTTATTGTATTGGAAGTTGGAGAAAATTTTCTTAAGTTGCAATGCCATACCAAAAAAGCTGCTGTATAATCACAAATATCTAATCAAATTTTGGTTTTAACCTCAGAAAGGTGCCACAGGGCACAAACAATTTTTATGAAATGGAGGCGTACCCCCGGCCTCTGCATCATAATGATGCATGCAACCATCTTATTAAAAATCCTCGAAGTAGCACAAAGTCATAAAAGTATTACAGCTCGCAAGTGGAGCGAAACAAAGAAATGAAAAGTACATGCTCAAAATCGCAACCGGTAAGGCAATGTAAAGGATAAGCTCCCTAGACTCCTATCATGTTATGCGACCGCCATCCGAACCGGTTGAATATAGTCCGTGCTACCATCTCCCGCTGGTTGCACCCGGTAACCAAAGGCTCCCTGGAGTCCATAGGAGTGAGTAAGGACCATGTACGGATCCATGCGGTAGCTCTGAAGATGACCTGCAAGAATATTAAAGTGTGTTGTCTGTTAAAAATCATATCATTCCTACATTTCCATATAGCCCAAAGAAGTGCACATATTCCAATCCGAATACGAGCCGCATTAATATGCTCAACCCTAGCTAGCCACGTTCCAAACAACGAGTCTATGTCAACAGGAGGAGTAATGTTAAATGCTATATGAATCGTTCTCCAAAGCAATTTGGCAAGTGGGCATTCAAGGAATAGATGTTGTACTATTTCATCATGATCACAAAAACAACAACGTGAACTACCTACCCATCGCCTCTTTATTAAGTTATCCTTGGTGAGTACTACTTGCTTGTGGATGAACCACATAAAAAATTTAATACGCAAGGGAACCTTAACCTTTCAAATGTGTAACGATCTTGAGATTGGGCCAGAATTAATCAAATCCATGTAGAAAGATTTCACGTAAATACCCCATTTCTAGCTAACTTTCAGTGAGTCGAATCCGGTTGGTCGGATAATTGAACATCTATCAATCTCCGAACCAAGTGCATCCAGGCAGTCCATCGCTCAC
Source organism: Triticum aestivum (assembly GCF_018294505.1). Taxonomy (NCBI): domain Eukaryota; kingdom Viridiplantae; phylum Streptophyta; class Magnoliopsida; order Poales; family Poaceae; genus Triticum; species Triticum aestivum. The sequence goes on from NC_057811.1 coordinate 461,562,326, forward strand.
CAACTAACGCACGTCTGAACTGAATATTCAAGGGAATCTTTTGAAATGCTGTGCATACGTAATCCTCTTTACGTTGCACAATGTTATAAAGGGTGGGATATTGTACGGCTAGGGGCGTCTCTCCTAACCACGGATCCTCCCAAAATCTTGTTGACATCCCATTGCCAATCAAGAATTTGACCCTACGAAAGAACAAGTCCTTCATTCTCATGAGTCCCTTCCAGAATGGCGAGTCAGTTGGTCTCATGGTAACCCAGGCGAGCGTTTTTGACTGCAAATACTTATTGCGAAGAATCTGTGCCCACATACCTTCCGGCTCAGTCTCTAACCTGTAGAGACATTTACTCATAAGGCATTTATTCTTGATTTCTAAGTTCTCAATACCGAGACCCCCCTGGTCCTTGGGTCAGCAAAGAATATCCCACCGCGCAAGGCGGTATTTCCTCTTGGCCTCATCTGACTGCCAGAAGAATCGAGATCTGAAGAAATCAAGCTGCTTCCGCACCCCTTTCGGTACCTCGAAGAACGATAATAGGAACATCGGCATACTAGTCAGTACCGAGTTAATCAGTACAAGCCGACCTCCATATGACATAAGCTTGCTTTTCCAGCAACTAAGCTTTTTTCAATTCGATCTTCGATGCACTTCCATTCTTTATTGGATAACTTATGGTGATGAATTGGTATGCCCAAATAACTGAATGGCAAAGAACCTAATTCACACCCGAACAGTTGTCTATAGGTGTCTTGTTCTTCTTTGGCCTTCCCAAAGCAGAATAGCTCGCTCTTGTGAAAGTTTATCTTTAGCCCAGACAATTGTTCGAAGAGACATAATATGAGTTTCATATTGTGCGCTTTCGCAATGCCATGTTCCATGAATAAGATAGTGTCGTCAGCGTACTATAAGATGGAGAACCCCCCCATCGACCAGATGAGGGACTAACCCCTCCACTTGACTGTTTTGCTTGGCCCTACCAATAAGAATGGTCAACATATCGGCCACTATATTAAAAAGGAGAGGAGACATGGAATCCCCTTGTCTCAATCCCTTGTGTGCCTGAAAGTAGTGACCAATATCATCGTTAACCTTGATTCCAACACTACCCTTCTGGACCTGAGAACCCACTTGGTTCCGCCAGGCCTCACTAAATCCTTTCATGCGCATTGTGTGCTGAAGGAAAGGCCACTTAACTTTATCGTATGCCTTCTCAAAATCCACTTTGAAGATAACCCCATCTAGCTTCTTCGAATGAATTTCATGAAGCGTTTCATGCAGAATGACCACCCCTTCAAGTATGTGTCGCCCTGGCATGAACATTGTCTGACTCGGTTGTACCACCAAGTGAGCAATCTGTGTCAATCTATTGGTACCGACTTTCGTGAATATTTTGAAACTCGCGTTAAGAAGACATGTTGGCCTAAATTTTTCTATCCGAACTGCCTCTTCTTTCTTTGGCAACAGTGTAATCATACCAAAGTTAAGATGAAACAACTCTAAATGACCGTTAAAAAAATCATGAAACATAGGCATAAGATCATCCTTAATAATATGCCAACATTTCCTATAGAATTCAGCTGGAAACCCATCTGGTCCCGGTGCTTTATTTGGTTTCATTTGTGAGATTGCATCCAGAACCTCTTTCTCAGTAAACGGTGCAGATAGAATATCATTCTCCTCTGCCCGCAACTGAGGGATATCTCCAATAACAGATTCATTTAGGGCCACCGTGCTTGCTTCCGGAGGCCCAAAAGTTGTTTATAATAATTAGAGATATAAGCTTTCAGATTCTCATGCCCCACAATTGTCCCCTCGTCCTGTTCAAGTTGTATTATTTTCTTCTTCCTATGTTTACCATTCGCAATCATATGGAAGAATTGTGTATTGTCATCCCCTTGGACAACCTTAAGCACTTTAGCACGCAATGCGCACTTGAGCTCCTCTTCTCTAAGAAGAGCTCATAATCCTTGCTTAGCTTCGGACTTGGAGCTTTGCTCATTAACTGTAAGAAGGTTAACTTCAGCTTTTAAATCTAGCGCTTCAATTAACTGAGTGAGTCGCTCTTTTTCTTGTCTATATATCCCACTCTCGTTTCTGGTCCAACCTCGCAAAAACTGTCTCAGATGTCTGATTTTATTTTTCCATCTCTCAATACTAGTTCTTCCACTAACAGGCTTTGCCCATTCGCGTGCAATGATCTCCAAAAAGTTTTCTTTCTCGAACCAACCTAGTTCAAAAGAGAAAGCATTCTTGTTCGCAATATGTGTAGCCTCTCCCGAGTCTACAAGAAGTGGTGTGTTGTCCGAGATCGCCCTCCGCATAGCATGAACCGACACCAGTGGATACTTTTGTTCCCATTCCACACTAGCGAGCACCCTATACAACTTCTCATAAGTCGGAGTGAGCAACGAATTGGCCCATGTAAATTGTCTACCGGTGAGCTCAATTTCTCTCAAACTAAGACTCTCAATAATCATGTTAAACATCATAGACCACCGTCCATCAAAATTGTCATTGTTCTTTTCATCTCTCCTCTGAATTATGTTAAAGTCCCCTCCGACTAGGATTGGCAGAGTTTCATCAGCACAGATCCGCACCAAGTCGGCTAAAAAATCTGGTTTGAGTTCGGGTTGTGATGCCCCATATACAGCAACTAGAGACCATCGGAAGCCATCCAATTTTGATCTCACCCTAAACTTGACCGCAAAATCTCCCCAAACCACGTTAAGCACCTCAAGTGTTTCACACTGAAACCCTAGTAATATCCCACCAGATCTTCCTCTAGGAGGTAAGACGTGCCAATCAAAATCAATTCCTTCGGATAAATTTCCAAGGGACTGTGAGGTGAAATTATCTCGTCGTGTTTCCAGTAGCGCAATAAAATCTATTTTTTGTTCTATCATTGTCTCTGCCAAGAACCTTCGTTTAGCCAAGTCAGCTAGACCTCTGCTATTCCAAAATATTCCTTTGATAAGTCATCATGGAATTTTTTCTTAAGCTTAACCCTAGCACTTCTACGAACCGCCGAAGTAGGATAAATTTTCCGTTTCCAGGGTCGCTTGGGCTTCTCCCCATCACCCTTCGGGAATGTAGACTCGACAAGACACGAGACAGTGCCCTCCATCATTAGAGGCTCTACAATGTCCGTAGTCTCCGACCCCTCCTCATCTTCGGCCTCCGCACTAGGCAAGAGATTATTACATATGTTTTCAAGAGCAACCATTCCTAAATTCTTCATGTCATCGTCATTCATAGGTTTGACTGATGCGAGATTCAGAATTATTTCAAAAGCCCGCTCCACTTCTAAGTCTAAAAGATCATTCACAGATTTCGCAACCTCCTTCTCATTTGAACCCAAAGATATACCTAAGTTGTTTGCCTTATCAACAATCTCATGCTCGGTGAAATGTAGAATTGAACAACTCTTATCGATAGACATACCTGTAGTTGCCTCGACATCTCGAAGCTTGGCCGCCCTCTTGGCGTGCGCTAGTTGCAGGTCATCTGCATCCGACTGTTCCAATGCATCTATCGATAGACAGGGCACAAACGATTGCAATGCATCTATCATTTTTTACTGCATTAAGATGAGTTGAACACATCAACTTATTCCAATGTATCAAGCATTCGGTTTTAACCTCAAAAAGGTGCCACAGATATGCTTTTCTACTTAATAAATATTTCCTCAATAGTACAAGCTTCAATTCAAGGGAAACCAAGAGTACAGACTTGGTAACTATAGAATCATGGAGTTCAGGAACTCCTTCTGACTAACCATGATAGGACAGGTGACTTTTCAAACTACATATAAGAATATCAATGCAAATCATTTTCAATTAGGACCGGAAGTGAACCACAGCACGAGAAGCCAAACCCAACCCCTCGGTTATCTGCTTCCTCTCCTCGTCTGTCTCTGGATATCTTGAAGGACAAATCATGTTCTTGATCACAGGATCCAAGTCACCACAGTGCCCACACACCTTCCTGTCATATAGAGATATCTCTGTTATATTAATCGCATGTTCCACGACACACCTGATGTCTCGCATAAAATTGTCATCGGTTTGAAAGCCATAGATGGTGAGCTTAGCCAGATTCTTGTGCTTGAAATCCAGGGCATATGGCTTCCACTTCACGTCTGCCTTTTCGCAGTAACCATATTTCTTCCGAAACTCTTTGTTTGTCATCATTGTGCACCGATGATCCCATACTGTGATGCACAGCTCGTTTAGGGAGGGTGCAGCTTCAAGAATAAACATTGTCCAAGCTAAATCACACCCTTCAGGGAGATTGTCTAGATTCACATGTTGTAGATTGCTGAGCATAGGCGTGAGCAGTTTCGGGCATTCTGGTAGAACCCAGATCTGGGAGAGAGAGAAAAAATTAACAAACTTACGATTGTTACATATAACCATCATAGAGTGAGAACGGACAACTATGATTCAAATGATTAATGAGTACCTTTTCACTTCTAAAATCCAGATGCAGATCACCTACGGAAGGAACGTTGGCAAGGAGCTGACTTAATTCGAGACTCTTGTCCAAACGGATGGCAGTTTTAATAAGGCTCAGCTTTGAAAGCTGTGGTAGAAAACCAAAATACATTGGATCCTCATAAGAGAACCAATTATTATAGGTCAACCGTTGGAGTTTTGGTAGACATATCAGCTCAACTCTCTGAAATTTCCCATGATCGATCTCGAGCTCAACAAGTTGGGTGTGTTCTACTTGCAGCACAGAATGGATTCCTGAGTCACAATCGGTTAAACGCAAATACTCCAAGAGCTTGCAAGTGCTGAGGATATTGGGAAGAGCATTGCTACACAGACGACGATTGCTAGCCGATACATGCACGACATGACTCCTCGCACCATCCATTGGCAATTCTGAACAGCCGTACGCCCTTGGATTAGCCATCGTGCAGGTATCGTTCAACCAAAAATCGTCCGTGAAGTAGTTTCGTATTGGGAATGTCCAGTTTACCAAACCTCATATTTTCCAGCCACAGGCGCGTAAGGCCAGCAAATGCATGCGGACAAGCACCAAATAAATCATTGAACTGATTCGCAAAGCGGAGGAGATCAGCAGAGGAGCACAGGTTATAACGCTTCTCCGTTACAATCTCGAACTCAGCAGCATCAACCTTCTGGGTTGCCATGGCGTGGGCAACCGATTTGGCAATGGTGAGAGAGTCAAGTTTCACCAAGACGAATCTGATTTTGAGTTTAGTAATGGTGATCTTCGGGCTCCTTGTGCGCAAGATGTTATCAGTTACATGAGCCACGGCACAGTTGGTTGCAAGCCCTTCCCTTTGGGTGAAAACGCGAGGTGGTTTCTGATGGTGACCTGGAATGGAACTAACACTTAGGTAGAAGCGCGAGAGCATGGTGGGGAGCTTCAGCATTTGCCTGGAGAGGATGCAGGTCCTTATAGCATCGAGTGTGTCCACCCTCTCCAAAATGTTGAGCAGAAGGTCATTAGGCAGATTGCTAAGCCTGTCTCCGTCATCAGCAGTTGCTCCGTTACGACCTGATTTCTGCATTGCATTTAGTCGGAACAACGAATTATAACCCTTTTGAGGATGAACCTTAGGTGAAGGACAATCACCAGGCACACTTACATTCCGCCTGCGTCGACCATTCTTGTTGCCAGCAGCGGCTTCGTTGTGAGCTGATTTCTGCATTGCGTTTAACAGTTAAAAACAACAACAAATCAGCGTCCTAGCCATGAGGATGAATCGAAGGGAAGGACAAACATCAGGCACAAAAGAAGCAGCACTTACATTGCGTCTGCGACCATCGCTTTTGTTCTTCATGGCTGGTCAGATACCACCCCCCCTCTGTTTATCTAGGCCGGCGCAACAAAGCAGACTAATCGCCGACGAAAAACAAATCGGGGATGCTCACCTATTCTATCGATGGGCGGCCCCTCGTACACCTCTATTTACTGAGGCCGGCTCTCCTCCAAGAGGGAGGAGATTATTCAGAGGAGAGGGAGGAGGATCCGGATTACAACTTCTCAACAGACAGTTTCCGAAAAAATCACTCCTTTCACTTTGGGGTTGCCCTCGCCGCACAATTCGAAATCGAGCTACTCTCTTCGTCGATTGCACAAGAAATCTCCTCTGCTCCCGCCTCCGTCTCCCGCGAGATTATTTCCTCCAAAACGCAGCCAGGCATAACAACCCAGGCAGCAAGTGGTATTGGCCGGCTGCGGAGGAGAGTGGTGATGGCCGGCGGAAGACGGCAGGTGGGGTAGGGGATGGATCCGCAGGATCGGCTATGATTCCCCTTATGCTAGCAAAGAATTATTAAGGATTATGCACGAGTAGCATTTTTTTCTTTGAGAGAGAGAGAGAGAGAGAGAGAGAGAGAGAGAGAGTTCGTTTTTTTAGAAATCTCACCCATTTTATTATTGATTAACAGCAATAGCAATGTTCAATGTTCATAGGTACAAGACTTATCTTCTTCTTTGAGTTCCAATCTATGTATACCGAACATTAGAAATAATAAAAAAATACATTCAGATCCATAGACCAGCTGACAATCACTACAAGCACTGAACTGAGCCGAAGGCGCGGCGCCGTCATTGTCCCTCCCTCGTTAGAGCTGGACAAAACTTGTTGTAGTAAACATAGAGTTGTCGTGTTAAAGCCCCATAGGACCAACGCACCAGAACAGCAACCGCCGCCGGTGAAGATTAGCATATTGATCCAATCTGAAGGCACACTAATATAGACGAACGACGACCAAATCGAAGCAAATCTAGCAAATACAGATCCGCTGGAGACACACACCCACACCTCCATCGACGATCCTAAATGCACCATAGGGCCAGAGGCTAGGCGGGGAGAACCGCCGTTTCATCTTCCCGAGCAGGACACAAAACCTGATAAAAACATGAAGAAACGTCTAAAAACGGAGCCCTTCCGCGGGCATGTGTCGGGATCCACCCGCCCCATGGCCCTAAGGCCCCCAGAGACGAGGCAGACCGACGGTGCAGGCAGAGAAACCCTAACTTTTTTTGGAAAGGATGTAGCTGTGTCATCATAGATACAAGACTTGGGTTATGAGGATTGTCCAACCAAACATGTCTACCTATGCTTCGATTAAAGCAAACTTAGCAAGATTATGAACCTCAAGGATGTGTTTTCTATGCTCATGAATAAAATTACATAATTGAAAACTAGCTTTACATTATAATATTTCATGTATGATGGCAGAAGAAGGAGAGAGAGAGAGTTCGCATTATGCTAGCGCATATCCTAAGGGCATCTCCAACACGGGCACTAGCAGCCAGGCGCCATGATTTATTCCCCAAACAATAAGCGGTTACGTCGATCAATCCTGGCATCGGCCGCTTCCTTGACGCAAAATAAGGCATCTACAATAGGGGTGCTTATCTAGACACTTAAATAGAACAAAAAAATACGAGTAAAAAGTAAAAAGTGCTAAGCGCATCCATTCCAATGCAAGGCACTAACTAGCGACGCTATATATATCCGGATTCAAAACAGCGTCTCGTCCCAGCTCGTGAAGGAAAATGGCCTAGCGCCTGGCCCCTTATTTTGTGTCAAGGAAGCGGCCGATGCGAGGATTGATCGACGTAACCACTCATTGCTAGGGGAATAAATCATGGCGCCCGGCTACTAGCGCCTGTGTTGGAAATGCCCTAATTAAGGAGCCGGGCGCTAGGCCCTTTTCCTTCACGAGCTGCGATGAGACGTTGTTTTCAATCCACATGTATTGCATCGCTAGTTAGTACCTTGCATTGGAATGGATGCGCTTAGCACTTTTTAATTGTTCTCGTATTTGTTTTTTGTTCTGTTTAAGTGTCTAGATAAGCACCCCCATTGTAGATGCCCTAAACGTTTGGCCGAGTTGCCACGCGGTACAGCCATTCCTCTTCGACCTAGCTACAGAAAAAAAATAGCATCTGAAACAATATATCTACAATCTCATACTCCTATATAGGCTACTAATGTCCGTGCGAAGAGTGTTTGTAAATGGGTCGCTGCAATTGCGCCGTGGCAATAACTGGAGTTTTTGTTCTGCATCCAACCTCTTCAGTGATTAGTATGTGATTTTCCGATTTGTCAGCTTCGTCAACTACGTAAAATGCTTAAATTTTCAAGATCAAATGTTGACGACCGCCAGATATAGAATGGGTGAAGATGAACACCGCCGGTGCAATTAACACAGATGCTCGGAATGGAGGAGGTGGTGGTGTACCCGGAGCATGGAGTAAACCCTTTATTGGGGTGACTGATCCGCTCATTGCCGGAGCCATGACCCATTGAGAAGGCGTAATTTTTTCGCAGCTCTCGAGATTCTCAAATGTGGTGATGGAAGGGGATTGATTAGAGGTTCTATGTTGTGGCGCCTATCTTAGACAAAGGAGAAATCGTTAAGTTTTATTTCTTTCTTGGTTAAGTATGCATGTCAACTCCGCGGACCTCTATGCTAAGCAAGCATGTAGCCTGATACGTCTTTAACGTATCTATAATTTTTTATTGTTTCATTCTATTATGTTACCACTTTGTATGCTTTATATGCTATTTTATATTGTTTTTATGTACTAACATATTAACTCAGTGCCTAGTGTCAGTTGTTGTTTTTTTACCTATTTCTTTGTTTCGTAGAAAAATCATATCAAACAAATTCTAAACACGATGAAAATTTATGGTGATTTTTTCTAGACGAAACTTTGGGGAGGCACCAGATGATGATTGAGGGGGCCACAAGCTTAGGTGACGTGTCCCCTCTAAGGAGAGTTGTTCCACATACCACTAAGAGCTTGATAAGAGATCACATACACGTGCGCTCCTCCTCTGTCACCCGCCTCGCCTCGCACGCGTGTCGTGTTTCGTGATGGAGACGAGTCGCGTTAGGACTTATGCAACGTGTGCGCACTGCCTTAATTTTTGTCACATCAGAAAATAAAGTTGAAATGTTTTGCCTCTTAAGTGGGAAACGAATCAAACAATCGCGCGGACTGTTTCTCTTCATCTCCCTAGTTGGCGCCTGTTTCTATTCCCCACTACCGAGGGGCCTATAAAGACCTCGCTCCTCTTATTGGACGAGATGCACTTCCATTCCTTCGTTCCAGAGCATTGCGGCGCATACCACTTTTCCATCTCACTTCTCGGTGTGCACGAGGGGTGAGACAACATGCCTCTGAAACTTTGCCTCTTGTGTTCCGATACGGGAGAGGGGCGACCGGGTTTTTGGGGAGCACGCTTGTGCGACTGCTGGATCCTTGTTCATCGTGGCTGTGAACGGGAACATCCCCGACGATGAGTTCCACAACGATGAATAATTCCCCAAAGCCGACCCTCCTCGGTGACATGATGAACGACGCATTAGCATCCTCTTCCGTTGCTCTGTACATATCCTGTCTGGTAGGGTTAGCATTTGGTTCACTGCTAGTTTACGAATATGATGCTTGTTTCTTATGATCTCGATTGCATGACTACCTCCAACAATCGGTTGATTGTTTCGGTTATCATCGTTATTATGTTATTCTTGTTTTATTCACTGTTTTTCTAAATTAAACTTAATGGAAAATTCCTCAAATTTTCAAAATGCTTAATATAGTCCGGTTTTATTTTATTCATTCCGAATACTACAAAAGTCATTTTGTCGCGAAACTTTGCACATGAGTAATACACTAGACAATGTTTGTTCCGACAAAGTTTCACATTTTTTAATTTGTTTACTATTTAAAACAAATCAATTCGGGCGCACCTAGACCTAGGTTCTGTTGTGTATTCTTGTAGTTTTACCTTCTTTATTCCTTGACTTGAATTAGCTTAATGACTTTCCCCTGGGTAAAAAATAATGAAGAAGTGGTGGAGAGTCTTCAAATCTTGTGCGTACATGACAAGGTGTTGTGCCAATGAGACGCCGCGAGCCCTGCACAGCTATGAACCGGGACGACCTGATGTGCCGGCTCATGGGTGAGGGTGTGTTAAAGCAAGTACAATAGCAGGTTTATTGCCCGCTTACATGACAATTTTGTCTATGTGAAGGAGAGAGACATGAAAAGTGAGAAGAGTAGGCTCTCATGTAAAAGGTTAGCTATATGCATACTTCTAGCCAAATGCAATAAATATGAAGAACGAGATAGAGAAAAGGTGAAAAAAGTAGTACTTTTATAGCCCACTTTACAACTAACCTTGTTGTATGTGTGACTTTAAATAATGACTATATTTGATATGGCAACATCATATAATCAGCAGTTAGCTGTACTATTAACCATGCACTTAGATGGTATACCTGCGCCGTGAATCGCACAGACGCCACACATCAATACCTGACAGAATACAAGCAATAAATAGATGCATGTACTAAAGCGCAGTGCATATGCGCGGCTTGGATAACAAGCGCCTTGGTGCTGGAGCTCCATTACTCATTCACTTGTTTTTCGGTACAACCCTCTAAACACATCAATGAAGAAGATTTTTTCATAACCCTTCATAATATATGATAGGGTGATCATTTTACAAAATATGTCGGGAGCTCCTGTATGGCGCCTTCAGCGCCAGAAAAACTTAGTTGGCGCACACCAGCGATCCATATTGGGCCTCAGCCCACTACTCCTTCGCTCGTTCTCTTGTTCGCCACTACTCCTTCACTCCTTCTCACATCCCCTACGGTTATTCTTCCGTTCGATTTTTTCCGTTCCCTGCTTTCTCCTACAACACTTAAAAAAGGAAAAATAATACAAATTAGAAAAAATGAAAAAGGTTCATCGATTTCAAAAAAGTTCATTAATTTGAAAAAAGCTCATTGGAATTGAAAAAAGTTCATCGATTCCGGAAAAAAGTTCATCGTATCTAAAAAAGTTCATCAAAATTTGGAAAGGTTCATCATTTTTGAAAAATTGGTCATCGAGTTTGAAAAACGTTCATCGAATTTCAAAAAAGTTCATCAATTTTGAAAAAGTTTATCGAATTTGAAAGAAGTTCATAGTTTTTTAAAAATAGTTGATCAAAATTGAAAAAAATTCATCGAATTTGAAAAAAGTTCATAGAAATAGAAAAATGAAAAGAAAAAATGAAAAAAAAGGAATAGGAAAAAAAAGAATAAGAACAGGACGGAAAATTGCCCAATGAACCGAGAAAAACCGGATTGGAAGCTTCTAGAAGCTTCCCAAAACTGGAGGCTTCCCTTGAACTGGAGAAAGTATAAAAAGGGAAAAAGATATGATGTTTCACATCGGCTGCGTTTGCCATAGTGGTCAGTGCGCTAGTACGTAATCATAGTTTCCAGTGCTACGGGCAATGGAGGAGGAGGGGTGGTTGATACGTCTCCAACGTATCTATAATTTTTGATTGTTCCATGCTATTATATTATCTCTTTTGGATGTTTAAAGGGCTTTAATATGCTATTTTAAATGATTTTTGGAACTAACCTATTAACCTACAGCTCGGTGCCAGTTTCTGTATTTTTCCTTGTTTTTGAGTTTTACAGAAAAGGAATACCAAACGGAGTCCAATTGACTTGTCAATTTTTGTGGATTTTTTTATTGAAAGAAGCCCCTGAAGTAAAAGAGTTGGGCCAAAAGAGTCCCGAGCCATCCACGAGGGTGGAGGGCACGCCCTACCCCCTGGGGGCGCCCCCTGTCGGTGTCAAAACCGGCGGATCTCGTGTAGGGGGTCCCGAACTGTGCGTCTAGGATCGATGGTAACAGGGGACAGGGGACACGATGTTTACTCAGGTTCAGGCCCTCTCAATGGAGGTAATACCCTACTTCCTGCTTGATTGATCTTGATGAATATGAGTATTACAAGAGTTGATCTACCACGAGATCGTAATGGCTAAACCCTAGAAGTCTAGCCTGTATGACTATGGTAATGAATATATATATACTATCCGGACTACGCCCTCCGGTTTATATAGACACCGGAGGGATCTAGGGTTACACAGAGTCGGTTACATAGGAAAGAATCTTCATAGATGATCGCCATGCTTGCCTTCCACGCCAAGGAGAGTCCAATCCGAACACGGGTACAGTCTTCGGCCTTCATGTCTTCACAGCCCATCAGTCCGGCCCATGGATAACAGGCCGGACGCCCGAGGACCCCTTAGTCCAGGACTCCCTCAATAGCCCCTGAACCTGGCTTCAATGACGAGGAGTCCGGCGCGCAGATTGTCTTCGGCATTGCAAGGCGGGTTCCCCCTTCCAAACTCCAAGGTAGTCTTCAGAAGTAATGATTGTATCCGGACTTGTATACACAACTGCAGAGGATATAATATTTCACGGGTCCAACCCGCTGACATCTTTTGGTAATATAACATCACGCCTACTCGGCCATTATTTTCGAACCGTTAGCTGGTCCGTCGTCCCACGTCTCAAGACGTGGTTTTATTGGCCTGTCTTATCCAAGCGGAGATCGTGTCTCCCTTTTTTAAGGGATTCTTGTCAGCCCGGACGTGGGTAGCCCAATCGTCGTTTGGGTACAACTCCTTGGGAATAGGCAAGTTTTGAGGCCGAGGAGGAGACGTTGGATATTCACAGTCTTTATATAGGGGTACAAACCCGTCTTTTTCTTTCACGCTTGCTTCCCCCTCAACCCTTACTCCCCCGAGTTCCAACACCCGGGTTTCAGTTGCCACAAACCCCAATCATGTCCGGGTCCAGCCGTCAAGGCCGGTGGGTGGCTTCTTCTGTCACGGAGGGAGACATTGCAAAGCTTCGGGCGACGAGGTATCTGACCACAGAAATCCACCATCGGCTTCCTGTTGAGGGGCAGGTTATCCCCACCCCCAGATCCGACGAGAGGGTCGTGTTCATGTCCCACTTCCTCCGTGGGTTAGGGTTTGCACTTAACCCCTTCGTCCGAGGGCTCATGTTCTATTACGGGCTAGATTTTCACGATCTGGCCCCGGACTCTATTCTTCTTATCTCGGCGTTTATCGTCACGTGCGAAGCCTTCCTCCGGACTCCTCCGCACTTCGGCTTGTGGCTCAAGACCTTCGATGTGAGGCCGCAAGTGATAGAGGGGGAGCAAGCTGAGTGCGGCGGTGCTGCAGTGAGCAAGCTTGCTAGCGCCGTTTGGCTGAAAGGATCCTTCGCCAAATCTTCCGATTTATGGGTGCAGGGGTGGTTCTATATCACCGAGCCCCGTGGCTCCAAGTGGGCAGCTGCGCTTGCATTTCGATCCAGCCCCCCAATTCAGCTTGCATCATGGATTAATAAGGGGCTGGACTGGGGATCAGCGGACGAGGTGCGAACTCTGCAAAGTCGCATCCGAAGCCTCACTGAGAGGAACATCATTATCGTCAATGTCGCTCAAGTAATGTTAGTTCGTCAGACCCTGCCGTGCCAGCGACGGCCTCTCCGTCTGTGGGAGTTCAATCCAGAAGGGCCGCGGACTCTTCAGCACTTCTTCGGCATTACGCACGAAGGGATGTGGAAATTATTCTTCGGGAAACGAAGGCAATGGCCGGACACCACCGAAGATGTTGGCCTAGACTGTAACCATATCCGGATACCCCGGCAAGTACCCTTTTACCGAATACCTCATAATTAGATACCCAGTGGCAAGATACTGACAGAATCAACCTTTTTCAGGGTTGGATAAAGAAGGTGGAACGGATTAGGTGTCCGGCTCCCCTTCCCGAAGACTTAGCTACTCCTGTGCTAACAAGGATGCTGGCCTCGGCACCATACCAGGCGCCGGCAAGGGAGGGTGAAGAGGAGAGTGAGAAGACCCAAGATGACCTTGGTTCCGGAGGTAAGTCGGACACTGAGTCCGGAGAAATCGATCTTTCCTCGCCTGAAGACAGAGGCGGAAAAGGACCCAGTATCCCTTCTCCAAGCAGGAGGAAAAGGGCCGCCTCCGAAGATTGGGAGGGGCGGTCTTCCAAGAGGGGCAAGATGCCACCGTCCAGCGGCTTGGGTTTGGAAAGCGACGCCACTGAACAGCTCCAACAAGGGGACAAGCCCTCGGCCAAAACGTAAGTGAATCCGGAGTACTTTGATAGAGTCTCGCTCCGTTGCTGTTTTACCGAAGATATACGTAACGCGTTCATGCATTTTTACAGGTCGACACAGAGTTTTTCTGGGCAATCCTCTTCTTCAGGAAGTCTCCTCCCAGAGATGATGGAGAGCGAGACGCCTCCTCCAACCTCTTCGCCCAATAAGGCGGATGACTCTGAAGTGTCATCGCGGAGGGTCCCTCTTAATCAACAAGTTACGCGGGGGACAAAAGAGGCAGCACCCGAAGGTGGATCTCCGACCATCCGGGATTCTGGGGCTGATGATAACAAAGGCCCCGGACTGTCTGGCTCGCAACCGACAGTGATTCTGGAGACGGGTGAACAAATTCCTTCAAAGGATGGCCGTGCTCCTAGAGCGCCTTCCGGAGACCCGGAGGCGCCGGATATATTGCAGGACATGTTGCGAAAAGCATCTGTCTTGGGGGAACAACGTACCTTGATGGGTATAGTGGTTGAAAAGATTTTTTCCGCGAAGAGCGGATTGGATGAAGCCTTCATGAGCCTACTAAAAGGCTTCGAGGTTTATGATGTAATATTTTCAGCTATGTTTTATTTGCAAGGATGCACCTGTGTATTGGTAGTAGCCCCTGAGACTCGGTTGGCTTCCACTTGGAAGCGAATCGAAGGATAAAAAATGATTACTCAAGGACTGACCTGATGAATTTGAACACAGGCTGTTTCCCCCTTTACTACTTCCCAGACTATGGATATTGCCGAGCTGAAGCGGAAGCTTGATGTGGCAGGGGATGATCTTTCATTAATCAATATGCGTCTTGACGAGTCGCAAGGTATGTATTCGGGGAAATCCCCCTACATTTTTTGTGGTATAAGCATGATGCTAAAATTTGTATGCTGGAATATGTGTGGCTGCAGATGGTGTTGCCGCCGTTGAAGTTCTTCGAGCGGAGCTGGCCCGGGCCAGGGAGTAGGCCCGGCGTAGCAATGCTGCTGCCAAAAAGGCATCGGCTAAGCTAAAAGCCGAACAAGCTGCACGGCGCCAAGACGAGGAGAAGATGTCCACGGTGGCGCTCGAACTGGAAAATGCCACCGGCCGCTGCGAATTTATGGAGAGGGAGAATAAAGCCTTAACGGTTGAGCTAGACAAGGCCTTACAAGAGGCGAAGGAAGCGTGATCGGAATCCAGAGCAACCCGTGAGGAGGTTCGGCAGGCTAGGGAGATTGCGGCTAGAAAGCCCTTTCTGCTGCAAACTAAGTTCGGTGACCCGAACTATGCTCAGCTTAACCAAGTGTGGAGTTCTCCGGATGAGTTCTTGGACTTGCCGAAGAGTTCTTCCGATGCGGCGCAGTATTACCAAGCGCGAGATGGGTATACAACGGAGAAGATTTTTTGGTCGCGGTTTGGCGCATCAAAGCGCCCTCTGTTGCTCAGTGAACAGATGTCCCAATGGGCCGAACTTCATAGGACATCCGGCGCTGCCATGAAGGATGTCATAATCCGGTTGTGGCCAACCGAGCCTGTCCCGAATAGCTATTTCGGTTTGGTGCAGAGGCTTGTTGACATGGTGCCGCGTATCGACGCTGTGAAGCGGTCAACGTGCATTGAGGGTGCACGGATGGCTTTTACCCGAGTCAAGACATTCTGGGGAAAGATGAAGGCCATCGATGTCGCGGCTAAGGGTCCACCCAAGGGCAAGGACCGTCCTGAACCGGAGCGTTATTTTGAAGACGTCCTAGAGGCCGCCCGCTTAATAGAGGGTCAATGCTCGAAAGACATAATGTTCGAGTAAGGTGTATGATAATTGTAAAAGACAATTTTATAGTTAATCTATGTTTATGTCTTGCTTTGAAAGCTTGAATTCCTCCTGTGCGGCCGTTGTAATATAATCTGAAAGTTTTCCAGTCGTCGGCTTCAGCCCCCTCGTAGGAAGTACGGGGGTGTTCGGAAAAGCATTTAATCACTCTTTATCCAACGTCTTGGTCCATAAAGGAGGTGATAATGCAGCGAACCAGGCAATCAGACTATAGGGCGCTTACACTTTCACTTAGCCATAGGAGTTTTATGGTGGGACTACGACATAGCACCTGGTATGTATGCGGCGTATGGTGCCTTACATATTTGATCTGAAAAAGATCCTTCATGTGACACGGAGAATCGCTAAAGATTCAAAGAAATCGCCAAGTGATTAACCAGCTCTCGCCGCATCATGACAGTCAGTTTTCGGCTTTCTCTACTGAGGTGCTTGACCAGATGAACTGGAAGCACAATCGCAATAGTTCTCCCTTTACTACCCTAGCCGATAGAGTGGAACGTAGGGTAGCAAGCACAGGAGCCGGGCAACCCAACTATTGACCCAAGACAATGATTCGGAGCTGATGCATATAAGGCCAAACTTGCTACGCCGAAGTACGCTATAGAGCTGTTCGGGCTTTTGCTGGCAACTCATTTATTCCCATACCGAGCCCCTGGCAGGTTATGCCAAGGTATGTCTGTGGAACAACCATGGAAGCCATATTTAGTGGTGAAACAACATGGATGATTAATTCGAATACTGGGAGCTGAGCGATATGCCAATGATTTATTTATTATATATATATAAGCCATCCTCCCGGCTATTTGACATGCTCGGGGCCGGAGGCGGAGGAACAGGCATAGTACAGGCTCGAAATAGAGAGTGCGGTCTGCAAAAAGTTATTTTGGACCTCCTGTCGCACATCTGCGCCGCCAGTCCTCGGCGGGGGGAATCCTTGACGGAGATAGCCCCTCTGGTGAGCGTACGGATCCAAGCTCCGATAGAGCCAGTTTCAGATGTTTGTCCTGTTCGTCACCTGTTTCTAAGGGATAGTGAAGGAAGAAATAAAAAGAAAATGAATAAAAAATGTTACTGGGATGCTTGCAGGCTTGTCCGTAGTGTGCCTCCGCCGATGCCCATGGTATCTTGAGTGCGTAGTGGTGTATGCGCGGCACAAATTTTGTAGGTGTACGATGTGGGCGGCGGAAGCCGGACTGCTATTTCCGCTCCGGGAGTAGTTGACCCTTGGGCGAAAATTGCTTCAGGCCCTCGGTATTTCGTTGGTGAACCTCTCCGTCGTCCCTGTTGCCTGGCGGCCTCTTCTGCTTGTGTTCGGCGTTGAGCTTGCCGGCCTGTTTAAAGACCCAGCAGTTTTTGTTAGTATGATTAGCTGGTCTGTCGGGGTGGCCGTGAATCTGGCAAGGTCGGTCCAATATCCTGTCCAGGTTGGATGGTTCGTCTCGTTTCGCCTTGAATGGCTTCTTCCATTGACCGGGCTTGGGATTGCTGAATCCGGCGTTGACCGCCGTGTCGCGTGATCTTTCATTATCATTGCGACCGTTGTATTTGCTTCGTCGTGGCTTGCCGTTGCCGTCTCGGATTTTGGAAGTGCCCGGGTCGCTGGCGCTGCTGCTTCTACGAGCGAGCCAGCTGTCTTCTCCCGTGCAAAAGCGGGTCATCAGAGTAGTAAGGGCTGTCATGGATTTAGGTCCTTCTTGACCGAGGTGGCGTGCGAGCCATTCGTCCCGGACACTGTGTCTGAAAGCCGCAAGGGCTTCCGCGTCCGGACAGTCGACGATTTGGTTCTTTTTGACTAAGAACCGAGTCCAGAGCCTCCTGGCTGACTCTCCGGGCTGCTGGACAATGTGACTTAGGTCATCAGCATTCGGTGGCCGGACATATGTTCCTCGGAAGTTGTCGAGGAAGGCCTCCTCCAAGTCCTCCCATCTGCCTATGGAATTTTCAGGCAAGTTGTTTAACCAGTGCCGAGCTGGCCCTTTTAACTTTAGTGGGAGGTATTTAATGGCGTGGAGGTCGTCCCCACGAGCCATATGGATGTGGAGGATAAAATCTTCTATCTATACCGCGGGATTGGTTGTTCCGTCGTATGATTCAGTATTGACGGGTTTGAATCCTTCGGGGAATTCATGATCCATTACTTCATCGGTGAAGCAAAAAGGGTGTGCGGCGCCTCTATGTTGGGCCACACTGCGACGTAACTCTGAAGGAGTCCATTTGCGGTTTTCGGCTCGGGCGTGGCTAGGTTTGTCACGTCCGAATAGGTAGCCATCGTCGCGTAACGAGGCCTGCCTTCGCAATCCGTAGATTGGTCTTGCGTGTCCTGCTCTACTGTCCAAGTCCCGCAGCAGGTCGTCTAGACAAGCGTGAGCTGCGTTATTCTTGCCTGTACGGCGAGGTGGGGCGGTCTGGTGTTCGGCTTGAGTTGCCTCTTTATCCGGACAGAGTTGTCGGTGACCTGCCGCATTGTGTGACGACGGTACGGGCTCCAACGCCCCGTCATCGAACTGGTGTAGCAGTCTATGCTTCGGGTAGCTTTTGGCTAGGCCACTAAGGCCGTATTCTTCGGCGACCAGGACTTTGGTCCATCTATCGTTGAGTAGGTCTTGGTCAGCTTGAAGCTGTTGCTGCTTCTTTTTCAGGCTCCTTGCAGTAGCTATTAGCCTGCGCTTGAAGCGCTCCTGCTCGAGGGGCTCTTCGGGTATGATGAAGTCTTCGTCGCCGAGGCTTACCTCATCTTCGGAGAGCGGAAGGTAGTTGTCATCCTCCGAATTGTCGCTGGGAAGGGCCTGTTCATCGGGGCTAGATTGCCCGTTTTCCCATTCCTCCTGTTCGGATCTTGCTCCAACAGGGTCTTCATTGTTTTCGGCGTTGTCCGGAGTGCTATTTTCTCCGGTGCCATTGTTGCTGCAATGTGACTTGGAGCGGCGTTTAGGGCGTTGGTACTTAGACTTTGTGTCAGGAGGTTTATTCTCAACGGGCTCTTCTTTGTCATCATCGCTAGCTTTTTTAGGTGTATCAACCATGTACACGTCGTACGAAGAGGTGGCCGTCCCACGCCCCGTGAATGGCGGGTATTGGCCTTGCTCCTTGTCAGCATCGTCATCTATACCGTCGATGTCCTTGGAGCCATAGTCAAGCGTGTTCGTTAAGCCATCAACAGTGGCTATGAAGTGGGTGGCGGGTGGGAAGCAAAATTCTCCGTCATCAGCCCCTAGTTCGAACCGGACACAGTTCGGCCGCGAGTCCTCTGCCAGGGACATGTTTTTTTAATGAATTTAGCACAATGCCGAAGGGAGAGTGTTGGAAGATATCTGCGGTGCCGAACTCAAAGATTGATAACCGATCCAACTCGGTGTCCAGGGGTGTGCGCGGTTCGGAACCCATAGCCAGAGACGAGTCCGGAATTCCGTTGACGCTGACATTGCCTGGTGTTGAGTCTGTGTGCGGCTCCAACGCCGCGGACTCCGTGGCTTCAGGTGGTGCAATCTGCTCCGGATCTAAGGCCGTAGCAGTTACAGGAACCATCTCCTGAATCTGGCCCGGTGACAGATTTAAGTCATGTTCATCGGAGCGAGGGGGAGCGATCGCGGCGGTCTCAAATCCGTTGATGATCAAGTCTCCACGGATATCCGCGACATAGTTCAAGATTCCAAATCTGACCAAGTGGCCAGGGGCGTAGCTATCGATCTGCTCCAGATGGCCAGAGGAGTTGGCCCGTAGTACGAAGCCGCCGAATACAAAAATTGTTGGGAATCGTAGCATAATTTTAAAATTTTCCTACGTTCACCAAGATGCATCTATGGAGTGTACTAGCAACGAGGGGAAGGGAGTGCATCTACATACCCTTGTAGATCGCGAGCGGAAGCGTTCCAATGAACGTGGATGACGGAGTCGTACTCGCCGTGATCCAAATCACCGATGACCGAGTGCCGAACGGACGGCACCTCCGCGTTCAACACACGTACGGTGCAGCGACGTCTCCTCCTTCTTGATCCAGCAAGGGGGAAGGAGAGGTTGATGGAGATCCAGCAGCACGACGGCGTGGTGGTGGATGTAGCGGGTCTCGTGCAGGGCTTCGCCGAGCTTCTACGAGAGAGAGAGGTGTTGCAGGGGAGGAGGGAGGCGCCCAAGGCTGTTGTGTGCTGCCCTCCCTCCCCCCCTTTATATAGGCCCCCTGGGGGGGGCGCCGGCCCCTGGAGATCAGATCCAAGGGGGGGCGGCGGCCAAGTGGGGGGGGGGGAAGGGTTGCCTTGCCCCCCAAGGCAAGGGGGAACTCCCCCCTAGGGTTCCCAACCCTAGGCGCATGGGGGGAGGCCCAAGGGGGGCGCCCCAGCCCACTAGGGGCTGGTTCCCTTCCACTTTCAGCCCACGGGGCCCTCCGGGACAGGTGGCCCCACCCGGTGGACCCCCGGGACCCTTCCGGTGGTCCCGGTACAATACCGATAACCCCCGAAACTTTCCCGGTGGCCGAAACTTGACTTCCTATATATAATTCTTCACCTCCGGACCATTCCGGAACCTCTCGTGACGTCCGGGATCTCATCCGGGACTCCGAACAACTTTTGGGTTTCCGCATACATATATCTCTACAACCCTAGCGTCACCGGACCTTAAGTGTGTAGACCCTACGGGTTCGGGAGACATGCAGACATGACCGAGACGCCTCTCCGGTCAATAACCAACAGCGGGATCTGGATACCCATGTTGGCTCCCACATGTTCCACGATGATCTCATCGGATGAACCACGGTGTCGAGGATTCAATCAATCCCGTATACAATTCCCTTTGTCAATCGGTATGTTACTTGCCCGAGATTCGATCGTCGGTATCCCAATACCTTGTTCAATCTCGTTACCGGCAAGTCTCTTTACTCGTACCGCAATGCATGATCCCGTGACTAACGCCTTAGTCACATTGAGCTCATTATGATGATGCATTACCGAGTGGGCCCAGAGATACCTCTCCGTCACACGGAGTGACAAATCCCAGTCTCGATCCGTGCCAACCCAACAGACACTTTCGGAGATACCCGTAGTGCACCTTTATAGTCACCCAGTTACGTTGTGACGTTTGGCACACCCAAAGCACTCCTACGGTATCCGGGAGTTGCACGATCTCATGGTCTAAGGAAAAGATACTTGACATTGGAAAAGCTCTAGCAAACGAAACTACACGATCTTTTATGCTATGCTTAGGATTGGGTCTTGTCCATCACATCATTCTCCTAATGATGTGATCCCGTTATCAATGACATCCAATGTCCATAGTCAGGAAACCATGACTATCTGTTGATCAACGAGCTAGTCAACTAGAGGCTTACTAGGGACACGTTGTGGTCTATGTATTCACACATGTATTACGATTTCCGGACAATACAATTATAGCATGAATAATAGACAATTACCATGAACAAAGAAATATAATAATAACCATTTATTATTGCCTCTAGGGCATATTTCCAACAGTCTCCCACTTGCACTAGAGTCAATAATCTAGTTACATTGTGATGAATCGAACACCCATTGCGTCCTGGTGTTGATCATGTTTTGCCCTAGGGAGAGGTTTAGTCAACGGATCTGCTACATTCAGGTCCGTGTGTACTTTACAAATATCTATGTCTCCATTTTGAACACTTTCACGAATGGAGTTGAAGCGACGCTTGATATGCCTGGTCTTCCTGTGAAACCTGGGCTCCTTCGCAAGGGCAATAGCTCCAGTGTTGTCACAGAAGAGAGTCATCGGGCCCGACGCATTGGGAATCACCCCTAGGTCGGTAATGAACTCCTTCATCCAGACTGCTTCCTGTGCTGCCTCCGAGGCTGCCATGTACTCCGCTTCACATGTAGATCCCGCCACGACGCTTTGCTTGCAACTGCACCAGCTTACTGCTCCTCTATTCAATATATACACGTATCCGGTCTGTGACTTCGAGTCATCCAGATCTGTGTCGAAGCTAGCGTCGACGTAACCCTTTACGACGAGCTCTTCGTCACCTCCATAAACGAGAAACATATCCTTAGTCCTCTTCAGGTACTTCAGGATATTCTTGACCGCTGTCCAGTGTTCCTTGCCGGGATTACTTTGGTACCTTCCTACCAAACTTACGGCAAGGTTTACATCAGGTCTGGTACACAGCATGGCATACATAATAGACCCTATGGCCGAGGCATAGGGGATGACACTCATCTCTTCTATATCTTCTGCCGTGGTCGGGCATTGAGCCGTGCTCAATTGCACACCTTGCAATACAGGCAAGAACCCCTTCTTGGACTGATCCATATTGAACTTCTTCAATATCTTGTCAAGGTATGTACTCTGTGAAAGACCAATGAGGCGTCTTGATCTATCCCTATAGATCTTGATGCCTAATATATAAGCAGCTTCTCCAAGGTCCTTCATTGAAAAACACTTATTCAAATAGGCCTTTATACTTTCCAAGAATTCTATATCATTTCCCATCAATAGTATGTCATCCACATATAATATGAGAAATGCTACAGAGCTCCCACTCACTTTCTTGTAAACACAGGCTTCTCCATAAGTCTGTGTAAACCCAAACGCTTTGATCATCTCATCAAAGCGAATGTTCCAACTCCGAGATGCTTGCACCAGCCCATAAATTGAGCGTTGGAGCTTGCATACTTTGTTAGCATTCTTAGGATCGACAAAACCTTCCGGCTGCATCATATACAACTCTTCCTTAAGGAAGCCGTTAAGGAATGCCGTTTTGACGTCCATCTGCCATATCTCATAATCATAGTATGCGGCAATTGCTAACATGATTCGGACGGACTTCAGCTTCGCTACGGGTGAGAAAGTCTCATCGTAGTCAACCCCTTGAACTTGTCGATAACCCTTAGCGACAAGTCGAGCTTTGTAGATGGTCACATTACCATCTGCGTCCGTCTTCTTCTTAAAGATCCATTTGTTTTCTATGGCTCGCCGCTCATCGGGCAAGTCAGTCAAAGTCCATACTTTGTTTTCATACATGGATTCTATCTCGGATTTCATGGCTTCTAGCCATTTGTCGGAATCCGGGCCCGCCATCGCTTCTTCATAGTTCGAAGGTTCACCGTTGTCTAACAACATGATTTCCAGGACAGGGTTGCCGTACCACTCTGGTGCGGAACGTGTCCTTGTGGACCTACGAAGTTCAGTAACTTGATCTGAAGCTTCATGATCATCATCATTAACTTCCTCCCCAGTCGGTGTAGGCACCACAGGAACATTTTCCCGCGCTGCGCTACTTTCCGGTTCGGAAGGGGTGACTATCACCTCATCAAGTTCCACTTTCCTCCCACTCAATTCTTTCGAGAGAAACTCCTTCTCTAGAAAGGACCCGTTCTTGGCAACGAAGATCTTGCCTTCGGATCTGAGGTAGAAGGTATACCCAATAGTTTCCTTAGGGTATCCTATGAAGACGCATTTTTCCGATTTGGGTTCGAGCTTTTCAGGTTGAAGTTTCTTGACATAAGCATCGCATCCCCAAACTTTTAGAAACGACAGCTTAGGTTTCTTCCCAAACCATAATTCATACGGTGTCGTCTCAACGGATTTAGACGGTGCCCTATTTAAAGTGAATGCGGCAGTCTCTAAAGCATAGCCCCAAAATGAGAGCGGTAAATCGGTAAGAGACATCATAGATCGCACCATATCCAATAGAGTGCGATTACGACGTTCGGACACACCATTTCTCTGAGGTGTTCCAGGCGGCGTGAGTTGTGAAACTATTCCACATTTCCTTAAGTGTGTACCAAATTCGTGACTTAAATATTCTCCACCACGATCTGATCGTAAGAATTTTATTTTCCTGTCACGTTGATTCTCAACTTCACTCTGAAATTCCTTGAACTTTTCAAAGGTTTCAGACTTGTGTTTCATTAGGTAGACATACCCATATCTACTTAAATCATCAGTGAGAGTGAGAACATAACGATATCCTCCGCGAGCCTCAACACTCATTGGACCGCACACATCGGTATGTATGATTTCCAATAAGTTGGTTGCTCGCTCCATTGTTCCGGAGAACGGAGTCTTGGTCATCTTACCCATGAGGCATGGTTCGCACGTGTCAAATGATTCGTAATCAAGAGACTCCAAAAGTCCATCTGCATGGAGCTTCTTCATGCGCTTGACACCAATGTGACCAAGGCGGCAGTGCCACAAGTATGTGGGACTATCGTTATCAACTTTACATCTTTTGGTATTCACACTATGAACATGTGTAACATCACGTTCGAGATTCATCAAAAATAAACCATTGACCAGCGGGGCATGACCATAAAACATATCTCTCAAATAAATAGAACAACCATTATTCTCAGATTTAAATGAGTAGCCATCTCGAATTAAACGAGATCCAGATACAATGTTCATGCTCAAAGCTGGCACTAAATAACAATTATTGAGGTTTAAAACTAATCCCGTGGGTAGATGCAGAGGTAGCGTGCCGACGGCGATCACATCGACCTTGGAACCATTCCCGACGCGCATCGTCACCTCGTCCTTTGCCAGTCTCCGTTTATTCCGTAGTTCCTGCTTTGAGTTACAAATATGAGCAACCGCACCGGTATCAAATACCCAGGAGCTACTACGAGTACTGGTAAGGTACACATCAATTACTTGTATATCACATATACCTTGGGTGTTGCCGGCCTTCTTCTTGTCCGCTAAATATTTGGGGCAGTTCCGCTTCCAGTGACCACTTCCCTTGCAATAAAAGCACTCAGTCTCGGGCTTGGGTCCATTCTTTGACTTCTTCCCAGTAACTGGTTTACCGGGCGCGGCAACTCCCTTGCCGTCCTTCTTGAAGTTCTTCTTACCCTTGCCCTTCTTGAACTTAGTGGTTTTATTCACCATCAACACTTGATGTTCTTTTCTGATCTCTACCTCAGCTGATTTCAGCATTGAATATACCTCGGGAATGGTCTTTTCCATCCCCTGCATATTGTAGTTCATCACAAAGCTCTTGTAGCTTGGTGGAAGCGACTGGAGGATTCTGTCAATGACCGCGTCATCCGGGAGATTAACTCCCAGCTGAGACAAGCGGTTGTGCAACCCAGACATTCTGAGTATGTGCTCACTAACAGAACTGTTCTCCTCCATTTTACAGCTGAAGAACTTGTCGGAGACATCATATCTCTCGACCCGGGCATGAGCTTGAAAAACCAGTTTCAGCTCCTCGAACATCTCATATGCTCCATGTTTCTCAAAACGCTTTTGGAGACCCGGTTCTAAGCTGTAAAGCATGCCGCACTGAACGAGGGAGTAATCATCAGCACGCTGCTGCCAAGCGTTCATAACGTCTTGGTTCTCAGGGATTGGTGCTTCACCTAGCGGTGCTTCTAAGACATAATCTTTCTTGGCTACTATGAGGATGATCCTCAGGTTCCGGACCCAGTCCGTATAGTTGCTGCCATCATCTTTCAGCTTGGTTTTCTCTAGGAACGCGTTGAAATTGAGGACAACGTTGGCCATTTGATCTACAATACATAGTGTAAAGATTTTAGACTAAGTTCATGATAATTAAGTTCATATAATCAAATTATTTAATGAACTCCCACTCAGATAGACATCCCTCTAGTCATCTAAGTGAAACATGATCCGAGTTCAACTAGGCCGTGTCCGATCATCACGTGAGACGGACTAGTCAAGATCGGTGAACATCTCCATGTTGATCGTATCTTCTATACGACTCATGCTCGACCTTTCGGTCCTCCGTGTTCCGAGGCCATGTCTGTACATGCTAGGCTCGTCAAGTCAACCTAAGTGTATTGCGTGTGTTCCGAGGCCATGTCTGTACATGCTAGGCTCGTCAACACCCGTTGTATTCGAACGTTAGAATCTATCACACCCGATCATCACGTGGTGCTTCGAAACAACGAACCTTCGCAACGGTGCACAGTTAGGGTGAACACTTTCTTGAAATTATTATAAGGGATCATCCTACTTGCTACCGTCGTTCTAAGCAAATAAGATGCAAAAACATGATAAACATCACATGCAATCAAATAGTGACATGATATGGCCAATATCATTATGCTCCTTTGATCTCCATCTTCGGGGCACCATGATCATCTTCGTCACCGGCATGACACCATGATCTCCATCATTGTGTCTTCATGAAGTCGTCACGCCAACGATTACTTCTACTTCTATGGCTAACGCGTTTAGCAACAAAGTAAAGTAAATTACATGGCGTTATTCAATGACACGCAGGTCATACAAAATAATAAAGACAACTCCTATGGCTCCTGCCGGTTGTCATACTCATCGACATGCAAGTCGTGATTCCTATTACAAGAATATGATCAATCTCATACATCACATATATCATTCATCACATCTTCTGGCCATATCACATCACATAGCACTTGCTGCAAAAACAAGTTAGACGTCCTCTAATTGTTGTTGCAAGTTTTTACGTGGTTTGTAGGTTTCTAGCAAGAACGTTTTCTTACCTACGTATGACCACAACGTGATTTGCCAATTTCTATTTACCCTTCATAAGGACCCTTTTCATCGAATCCGTTCCGACTAAAGTAGGAGAGACAGACACCCGCTAGCCACCTTATGCAACTAGTGCATGTCAGTCGGTGGAACCTGTCTCACGTAAGCGTACGTGTAAGGTCGGTCCGGGCCGCTTCATCCTACAATGCCGCCGAAACAAGAAACGACTAGTAGCGGCAAGAAGAATTGGCAAACTCAACGCCCACAACTGCTTTGTGTTCTACTCGTGCATAGTAACTACGCATAGGCCTGGCTCATGATGCCACTGTTGGGAATCGTAGCATAATTTTAAAATTTTCCTACGTTCACCAAGATGCATCTATGGAGTGTACTAGCAACGAGGGGAAGGGAGTGCATCTACATACCCTTGTAGATCGCGAGCGGAAGCGTTCCAATGAACGTGGATGACGGAGTCGTACTCGCCGTGATCCAAATCACCGATGACCGAGTGCCGAACGGACGGCACCTCCGCGTTCAACACACGTACGGTGCAGCGACGTCTCCTCCTTCTTGATCCAGCAAGGGGGAAGGAGAGGTTGATGGAGATCCAGCAGCACGACGGCGTGGTGGTGGATGTAGCGGGTCTCCGGCAGGGCTTCGCCGAGCTTCTGCGAGAGAGAGAGAGGTGTTGCAGGGGAGGAGGGAGGCGCCCAAGGCTGTTGTGTGCTGCCCTCCCTCCCCCCCTTTATATAGGCCCCTGGGGGGGGGCGCCGGCCCCTGGAGATCGGATCTCAAGGGGGGGGGCGGCGGCCAAGGGGGGGGAAGGGGTTGCCTTGCCCCCCAAGGCAAGGGGGAACTCCCCCCTAGGGTTCCCAACCCTAGGCGCATGGGGGAGGCCCAAGGGGGGCGCCCCAGCCCACTAGGGGCTGGTTCCCTTCCACTTTCAGCCCACGGGGCCCTCCGGGACAGGTGGCCCCACCCGGTGGACCCCCGGGACCCTTCCGGTGGTCCCGGTACAATACCGATAACCCCCGAAACTTTCCCGGTGGCCGAAACTTGACTTCCTATATATAATTCTTCACCTCCGGACCATTCCGGAACCTCTCGTGACGTCCGGGATCTCATCCGGGACTCCGAACAACTTTCGGGTTTCCGCATACATATATCTCTACAACCCTAGCGTCACCGGACCTTAAGTGTGTAGACCCTACGGGTTCGGGAGACATGCAGACATGACCGAGACGCCTCTCCGGTCAATAACCAACAGCGGGATCTGGATACCCATGTTGGCTCCCACATGTTCCACGATGATCTCATCGGATGAACCACGGTGTCGAGGATTCAATCAATCCCGTATACAATTCCCTTTGTCAATCGGTATGTTACTTGCCCGAGATTCGATCGTCGGTATCCCAATACCTTGTTCAATCTCGTTACCGGCAAGTCTCTTTACTCGTACCGCAATGCATGATCCCGTGACTAACGCCTTAGTCACATTGAGCTCATTATGATGATGCATTACCGAGTGGGCCCAGAGATACCTCTCCGTCACACGGAGTGACAAATCCCAGTCTCGATCCGTGCCAACCCAACAGACACTTTCGGAGATACCCGTAATGCACCTTTATAGTCACCCAGTTACGTTGTGACGTTTGGCACACCCAAAGCACTCCTACGGTATCCGGGAGTTGCACGATCTCATGGTCTAAGGAAAAGATACTTGACATTGGAAAAGCTCTAGCAAACGAAACTACACGATCTTTTATGCTATGCTTAGGATTGGGTCTTGTCCATCACATCATTCTCCTAATGATGTGATCCCGTTATCAATGACATCCAATGTCCATAGTCTGGAAACCATGACTATCTGTTGATCAACGAGCTAGTCAACTAGAGGCTTACTAGGGACAGGTTGTGGTCTATGTATTCACACATGTATTACGATTTCCGGACAATACAATTATAGCATGAATAATAGACAATTACCATGAACAAATAAATATAATAATAACCATTTATTATTGCCTCTAGGGCATATTTCCAACAAAAATCTGTCAGGGGAGGAAGGTTTCTCCTTGGACAGCATCAGTGTAAATGATCGAAGGGCCATTGGACCTTTCGTTGACGGCACAGTGGAACTCTCAATGAAAGCACCAATGTCGGTGTCAAAACCGGCGGATCTCGGGTAGGGGGTCCCGAACTGTGCGTCTAGGATCGATGGTAACAGGAGACAGGGGACACGATGTTTACCCAGGTTCGGGCCCTCTCTATGGAGGTAATACCCTACTTCCTGCTTGATTGATCTTGATGAATATGAGTATTACAAGAGTTGATCTACCACGAGATCGTAATGGCTAAACCCTAGAAGTCTAGCCTATATGACTATGGTAATGAATATATATATATATATACTATCCAGACTACGCCCTCTGGTTTATATAGACACCGGAGGGATCTAGGGTTACACAGAGTCGGTTACATAGGAAAGAATCTTCATAGATGATCGCCATGCTTGCCTTCCACGCCAAGGAGAGTCCAATCCGAACACGGGTACAGTCCTCGGCCTTCATGTCTTCATAGCCCATCAGTGCGGCCCATGGATAACAGGCCGGACGACCGAGGACCCCTTAGTCCAGGGCTCCCTCACCCCCTGCCTCGTGGATGACTCGGAGACCCCCCTGTCGTGAGACCGACGCCAAAAATTCCTATAAATACAGAAACCCCCGAAAACAAACCTACAGCGGGTGTTCCGCCGCCGCAAGCCTGTGTAGCCACAAAAATAAATCGGGACCCTATTCCGCACCCTGCCGGAGGGGGAAACCATCACCGGTGGCCATCTTCATCATCCCGGCGCTCTCCATGATGAGGAGGGAGTAGTTCACCCTCGGGGCTGAGGGTATGTACCAGTAGCTATGTGTTTGATCTCTCTCTCTCTCTCTCTCTCTCTCTCTCTCGTGTTCTTGATTTGGCACGATCTTGATGTACCACGAGCTTTGCTATTATAGTTGGATCTTATGATGTTTCTCCCCCTCTACTCTCTTGTAATGGATTGAGTTTTCCCTTCGAAGTTATCTTATTGGACTGAGTCTTTAAGGATTTGAGAACACTTGATGTATGTCTTGCGTGGGATACCCGTGGTGACAATGGGGTGTCCTATTGATTCACTTGATGTACGTTTTGGTGATCAACTTGCGGGTTCCGTGACCTTGGGAATCTATGCATAGGGGTTGGCACACGTTTTCGTCTTGACTCTGCGGTAGAAACTTTGGGGCACTCTTTGAAGTTCTTTGTGTTGGTTGAATAGATGAAACTGAGATTGTGTGATGCATATCGTATAATCATACCCACGGATACTTGAGGTGACACTGGAGTATCTAGGTGACATTAGGGTTTTGGTTGATTTGTGTCTTAAGGAGTTATTTTACTACGAACTCTAGGGCTGTTTGTGACACTTATAAAAATAGCCCAATGGATTGATCGGAAAGAATAACTTTGAGGTGGTTTCGTACCCTACAATAATCGCTTCGTTTGTTCTCCGCCATTAGTGACTTTGGAGTGACTCTTTGTTTCATGTTGAGGGATAGTTATATGATCCAATTATGTTATTATTGTTGAGAGAACTTGCACTAGTGAAAGTATGAACCCCAGGCCTTGTTTCCTAGCATTGCAATACCGTTTACGCTCACTTTTACCACTTGCTACCTTTCTGTTTTTATATTTTGAGATTACAAAAACCTATATCTACCATCCATATTGCACTTGTATCACCATCTCTTCGCCGAACTAGTGCACCTATACAATTTACCATTGTATTGGGTGCGTTGGGGACACAAGAGACTCTTTGTTATTTGGTTGCAGGGTTGTTTGAGAGAGTCCATCTTCATCCTACGCCTCCCACGGATTGATAAACCTTAGGTCATCCACTTGAGGGAAATTTGCTACTGTCCTATGATACGTCTCCAACGTATCTATAATTTTTGATTGCTCCATGCTATATTATCTACTGTTTTGGACATTATTGGGCTTTATTATTCACTTTTATATTATTTTTGGGACTAACCTATTAACCGGAGGCCCAGCCCAGAATTGCTGTTTTTGCCTATCTCAGAGTTTCGCAGAAAAGGAATATCAAACGGAGTCCAAACGGAATGAAACCTTCAGGAACGTGATTTTTAGGAAGAATATCATCCAGGAGACATGGACCCTACGTCAAGAAACAAAAGAGGAGGCCACGAGGTAGGGGGGCATGCCTACCCCTCCAGGGCACGCCCTCCACCCTCGTGGGCCCCCTGTTGCTCCACCAACGTATTCCTTCCTCCTATATATACCTACGTACCCCCAAACGATCAGATACGGAGCCAAAAACCTAATTGCACCGCTGCAACCTTCTGTACCCACGAGATCCTATCTTGGGGCCTATTCCGGAGCTCCGCCGGAGGGGGCATCCATCACGGAGGGCTTCTACATCAACACCATAGCCTCTTCGATGAAGTGTGAGTAGTTTACCTCAGACCTTCGGGTCCATAGTTATTAGCTAGATGGCTTCTTCTCTCTTTTTGGATCTCAATACAATGTTCTCCCCGTCTCTCGTGGAGATCTATTCGATGTAATCTTCTTTTGCGGTGTGTTTGTTGAGACTGATGAATTGTGGGTTTATGATCAAGTTTATCTATGAACAATATTTGAATCTTCTCTGAATTCTTTTATGTATGATTGGTTATCTTTGCAAGTCTCTTCGAATTATCAGTTTGGTTTGGCCTACTAGATTGATCTTTCTTGCAATGGGAGAAGTGCTCAGCTTTGGGTTCAATCTTGCGGTGTCCTTTCCCAGTGATAGTTGGGGCAGCAAGGCACGTATTGTATTGTTGCCATCGAGGATAACAAGATGGGTTTTTTATCATATTGCATGAATTTATCCCTCTACATCATGTCATCTTGCTTAAGGCGTTACTCTGTTTTCATAAACTTAATACTCTAGATGCATGCTGGATAGCGGTCGATGAGTGGAGTAATAGTAGTAGATGTAGGCAGGAGTTGGACTACTTGTCTCGGACGTGATGCCTATATACATGATCATACCTAGATATTCTCATAACTATGCTCAATTCTGTCAATTGCTCAATAGTAATTCGTTCACCCACCGTAAAATACTTATGCTCTTGAGAGAAGCCACTAGTGAAACCTATGGCCCCCGGGTCTATCTTCCATCATATTAATCTCCCATCACTTAGCTATTTCCTTTGCCTTTTATTTTGTTTACTTTACTTTGCATCTTTATCACAAAAATACCAAAAATATTATCCTATCATATATATCAGATCTCACTCTCGCAAGTGGCCGTGAAGGGATTGACAACCCCTTATCGCGTTGGTTGCGAGGATTTATTTGTTTTGTGTAGGTGCGAGGGACTCGCGCATAGCCTCCTACTGGATTGATACCTTGGTTCTCAAAAACTGAGGGAAATACTTACGCTACTTTGCTGCATCACCCTTTCCTCTTCAAGGAAAACCGACGCAGTGCTGAAGAGGTAGCAAGATGGATTTCTGGCGCCGTTGCCGGGGAGGCTCACGCCAAGTCAAGTCAAGATTTGACTCCCAGCAACGAGCCATTTCTAGCGCCGTTGCCGGGGAGGTCTACGCAAAAGTCAACGTACCAAGTACCCATCACAAACCCTTATCTCCCGCATTACATTATTTGTCATTTGCCTCTCGTTTTCCTCTCCCCCACTTCACCCTTGCCGTTTTATTCGCCCTCTCTTTTCCATTTGTCTCTTTTTACCCGTCTCTTGTTTGCTCGTGTGTTGGATTGCTTGTTTGTCACAATGGCTCAAGATAATACCAAATTATGTGACTTTACCAATACCAACAATAATGATTTCCTTAGCACTCCGATTTCTCCTCTTACCGATACTGAATCTTGTGAAATCAATGCTGCTTTGTTGAATCTTGTTATGAAAGATCAATTCGCTGGCCTTCCTAGTGAAGATGCCGCTACTCATCTAAATAGCTTCGTTGATTTGTGTGATATGCAAAAGAAGAAAGATGTTGACAATGATATTGTTAAACTGAAGCTATTTCCTTTTTCGCTTAGAGATCGTGCTAAAGCTTGGTTTTCGTCTTTGCCTAAAAATAGTATTGATTCTTGGAATAAGTGCAAAGATGCTTTTATCTCTAAGTATTTTCCTCCCGCTAAGATCATCTCTCTTAGAAACGATATTATGAATTTTAAGCAACTTGATCATGAACATGTTGCACAAGCTTGGGAGAGGATGAAATTAATGATACGTAATTGCCCTACTCATGGTTTGAATTTGTGGATGATTATACAAAATTTTTATGCCGGATTGAATTTTGCTTCTAGAAATCTTTTAGATTCGGCCGCGGGAGGCACTTTTATGGAAATCACTTTAGGAGAAGCTACTAAACTCCTAGATAATATTATGGTTAATTATTCTCAATGGCACACTGAAAGATCTACTAATAAAAAAGTGCATGCGATAGAAGAAATTAATGTTTTGAGTGGAAAGATGGATGAACTTATGAAATTATTTGCTACTAAGAGTGTTTCTTCTGATCCTAATGATATGCCTTTGTCTACTTTGATTGAGAATAATAATGAATCTATGGATGTGAATTTTGTTGGTAGGAATAATTTTGGTAACAACGCGTATAGAGGAAACTTTAATCCTAGGCCTTATCCTAGCAATTCCTCTAATAATTATGGTAATTCCTACAACAATTCTTATGGAAATTTTAATAAGATGCCCTCTGAATTTGAGGCTAGTGTTAAACAGTTTATGAATTCGCAAAAGAATTTCAATGCTTTGTTTGAAGAGAAATTGCTTAAAGTTGATGAATTGGCTAGGAACGTTGATAGAATTTCTCTTGATGTTGATTCTTTAAAACTTAGATCTATTCCTCCTAAGCATGATATCAATGAGTCTCTCAAAGCCATGAGAATTTCCATTGATGAGTGCAAAGAAAGAACCGCTAGGATGCGTGCTAAGAAAGATTGCTTTATAAAAGCGTGTTCTTCAAATTTCTATGAAAATAAAGATGAAGATCTAAAAGTTATTGATGTGTCCCCTATTAAATCTTTGTTTTGCAATATGAATCTTGATAATGATGGGACTGAATATGATCCACCTTTACCTAGAAGGCGTTCCAAAAATTCGGAGTTTTTAGATCTTGATGCTAAAATTGATAAAAGTGGGATTGAAGAAATCAAAACCCTAGATGTTAATAAACCCACTATTTTGGATTTCAAGGAATTTAATTATGATAATTGCTCTTTGATAGATTGTATTTCCTTGTTGCAATCCGTGCTAAATTCTCCTCATGCTTATAGTCAAAATAAAGCTTTTACCAAACATATCGTTGATGCCTTGATGCAATCTTATGAAGAAAAACTTGAGTTGGAAGTTTCTATCCCTAGAAAACTTTATGATGAGTGGGAACCTACTATTAAAATTAAGATTAAGGATCATGAGTTCTATGCTTTATGTGATTTGGGTGCTAGTGTTTCCACTATTCCCAAAACTTTGTGTGATTTGCTAGGTTTCCGTGATTTTGATGATTGCTCTCTAAACTTGCACCTTGCGGATTCCACTATTAAGAAACCTATGGGAAGAATTAATGATGTTCTTATTGTTGCAAATAGGAACTATGTGCCCGTAGATTTTATCGTTCTTGATATAGATTGCAATCCTTCATGTCCTATTATTCTTGGTAGACCTTTCCTTAGAACGATTGGTGCAATTATTGATATGAAGGAAGGGAATATTAGATTCCAATTTCCATTAAAGAAAGGCATGGAACACTTCCCTAGGAAGAAAATAAAATTACCATATGAATCTATCATGAGAGCCACTTATGGATTGCCTACCAAAGATGGCAATACCTAGATCTATCCTTGCTTTTATGCCTAGCTAGGGGCGTTAAACGATAGCGCTTGTTGGGAGGCAACCCAATTTTATTTTTAGTTTTTTTGCTTTTTGCTTCTGTTTAGGAATAAATATTTGATCTAGCCTCTGGTTAGATGTGTTTTTATGTTTTAATTAGTGTTTGTGCCAAGTTAAACCTATAGGATCTTCTTGGATGATAGTTATTTGATCTTGCTGTAATTTCCAGAATCTTTCTGTTCACGAAAACAATTGTTAAAAATCACCAGAACGTGATAAAATACTGATTCCAATTGCTTCTGATCAATAAACAAATTGTCTAGGTCTTCCTATTTTGGCTGATTTTTTGGAGTTCCAGAAGTTTGCGTTAGTTACAGATTACTACAGACTGTTCTGTTTTTGACAGATTCTGTTTTTCGTGTGTTGTTTGCTTATTTTGATGAATCTATGGCTAGTAAAATAGTTTATAAACCATAGAGAAGTTGGAATACAGTAGGTTTAACACCAATATAAATAAAGAATGAGTTCATTACAGTACCTTGAAGTGGTCTTTTGTTTTCTTTCGCTAACGGAGCTCACGAGATTTTCTGTTGAGTTTTGTGTTGTGAAGTTTTCAAGTTTTGGGTGAAAGATTTGATGGATTATGGAACAAGGAGTGGCAAGAGCCTAAGCTTGGGGATGCCCATGACACCCCCAAGATAATCTAAGGACACCATAAAGCCAAAGCTTGGGGATGCCCCGGAAGGCATCCCCTCTTTCGTCTACTTCCATCGGTAACTTTACTTGGAGCTATATTTTTATTCACCACATGATATGTGTTTTGCTTGGAGCGTCTTGTATGATTTGAGTCTTTTCTTGTTAGTTTACCACAATCATCCTTGCTTTACACACCTTTTGAGAGATCCATACATGATTTCGAATTTGTTAGAATACTCTATGTGCTTCGCTTATATCTTTTGAGTTATATAGTCTTGCTCTAGTGCTTCACTTATATCTTTTAGAGCACGGTGGTGGATTTGTTTTATAGAAACTATTGATCTCTCATGCTTCACTCAGATTATTTTGAGAGTCTTAAATAGCATGGTAATTTGCTTAAATAATCCTAATATGCTTGGTATTCAAGATTAGTAAAAACTTTCTTATGAGTGTGTTGAATACTAAGAAAAGTTTGATGCTTGATAATTGTTTTGAGATATAAAGATGGTGATATTAGAGTCATTCTAGTTGAGTAGTTGTGAATTTGAGAGA
Source organism: Triticum aestivum (assembly GCF_018294505.1). Taxonomy (NCBI): domain Eukaryota; kingdom Viridiplantae; phylum Streptophyta; class Magnoliopsida; order Poales; family Poaceae; genus Triticum; species Triticum aestivum. The sequence goes on from NC_057811.1 coordinate 461,597,699, forward strand.
TACTTGTGTTAAAGTTTGTGATTCCCGTAGCATGCACGTATGGTGAACCATTATGTGATGAAGTCGGAGCATGATCTATTTATTGATTGTCTTCCTTATGAGTGGCGGTCGGGGACGAGCGATGGTCTTTTCCTACCAATCTATCCCCCTAGGAGCATGCGCGTAATACTTTGCTTTGATAACTTGTAGATTTTTGCAATAAGTATATGAGTTCTTTATGACTAATGTTGAGTCCATGGATTATACGCACTTTCTTCCTTCCACCATTGCTAGCCTCTCTAATACCGCGCACTTTTCGCCGGTATCATACACCCACCATAAACCTTCCTCAAAACAGCCACCCTACCTACCTATCATGGCATTTCCATAGCCATTCCGAGATATATTGCCATGCAACTTTCCACCGTTCCGTTTATTATGACACGCTCCATCGTTGTCATATTGCTTTGCATGATCATGTAGTTGACATCGTATTTGTGGCAAAGCCACCGTTCATAATTCTTTCATACATGTCACTCTTGATTCATTGCATATCCGAGTACACCGCCGGAGGCATTCATATAGATTCGTATTTTGTTCTAAGTATCGAGTTGTAATTGTTGAGTTGTAAGAAAATAAAAGTGTGATGATCTTCATTTTTAGAGCATTGTCCCAAGTGAGGAAAAGGATGATGGAGACTATGATTCCCCCACAAGTCGGGATGAGACTTCGGACGAAAAAAGAGGCCATAAAAAAGGCCCAAATAAAAAAAATGAGAGAAAAAGAGAGAAGGGACAATGTTACTATCCTTTTACCACACCTGTGCTTCAAAGTAGCACCATGATCTTCATGATAGAGAGTCTCTCATTTTGTCACTTTCATATACTAGTGGGAATTTTTCATTATAGAACTTGGCTTGTATATTCCAATGATGGGCTTCCTCAAAATGCCCTAGGTCTTCGTGAGCAAGCGAGTTGGATGCACACCCACTTAGTTTCTTTTGTTGAGCTTTCCTATACTTATAGCTCTAGTGCATCCGTTGCATGGCAATCCCTACTCGCTCACATTGATATCTTTTGATGGGCATCTCCATAGCCCGTTGATACGCCTAGTTAATGTGAGACTATCTTCTCCCTTTTTGTCTTCTCCACAACCACCATTCTATTCCACATATAGTGCTATGTCCATGGCTCACGCTCATGTATTGCGTGAAGATTGAAAAAGTTTGAAAATGTCAAAAGTATGAAACAATTGCTTGGCTTGTCATCGGGGTTGTGCATGATTTAAATACTTTGTGTGGTGAAGATAGAGCATAGCCAGACTATATGATTTTGTAGGGATAACTTTCTTTGGCCATGTTATTTTGAGAAGACATAATTGCTTTGTTAGTATGCTTGAAGTATTATTATTTTTATGTCAATATTAAACTTTTGTCTTGAATCTTTCGGATCTGAATATTCATACCACAATTAAGAAGAATTACATTGAAATTATGCCAAGTAGCACTCCGCATCAAAAATTCTGTTTTTATCATTTACCTACTCGAGGACGAGCAGGAATTAAGCTTGGGGATGCTTGATACGTCTCCAACGTATCTATAATTTTTGATTGCTCCATGCTATATTATCTACTGTTTTGGACATTATTGGGCTTTATTATTCACTTTTATATTATTTTTGGGACTAACCTATTAACCGGAGGCCTAGCCCAGAATTGCTGTTTTTTGCCTATTTCAGAGTTTCGCAGAAAAGGAATATCAAACGGAGTCCAAACGGAATGAAACCTTCGGGAACGTGATTTTTAGGAAGAATATGATCCAGGAGACTTGGACCCTACGTCAAGAAACAAAAGAGGAGGCCACGAGGTAGGGGGCGCGCCTACCCCCCAGGGCGCGCCCTCCACCCTTGTGGGCCCCCTGTTGCTCCACCGACGTACTCCTTCCTCCTATATATACCTACGTACCCCCAAACGATCAGATACGGAGCCAAAAACCTAATTCCACCGCCGCAACCTTCTGTACCCACGAGATCCCATCTTGGGGCCTGTTCCGGAACTCCACCGGAGGGGGCATCCATCACGGAGGTTTTCTACATCAACACCATAGCCTCTCCGATGAAGTGTGAGTAGTTTACGTCAGACCTTCGGGTCCATAGTTATTAGCTAGATGGCTTCTTCTCTCTTTTTGGATCTCAATACAATGTTCTCCCCGTCTCTCGTGGAGATCTATTCAATGTAATCTTCTTTTGCGGTGTGTTTGTTGAGACTGATGAATTGTGGGTTTATGATCAAGTTTATCTATGAACAATATTTGAATCTTCTCTGAATTCTTTTATGTATGATTGGTTATCTTTGCAAGTCTCTTCGAATTATCAGTTTGGTTTGGCCTACTAGATTGATCTTTCTTGCAATGGGAGAAGCGCTTAGCTTTGGGTTCAATCTTGCGGTGTCCTTTCCCAGTGACAGTAGGGGCAGAAAGGCACGTATTGTATTGTTGCCATCGAGGATAACAAGATGGGGTTTTTATAATATTGCATGAATTTATCCCTCTACATCATGTCATCTTGCTTAAGGCGTTACTCTGTTTTCATAAACTTAATACTCTAGATGCATGCTGGATAGCGGTCGATGAGTGGAGTAATAGTAGTAGATGAAGGCAGGAGTCGGTCTACTTGTCTCGGACGTGATGCCTATATACATGATCATACCTAGATATTCTCATAACTATGCTCAATTCTGTCAATTGCTCAACAGTAATTCGTTCACCCACCGTAAAATACTTATGCTCTTGAGAGAAGCCACTAGTGAAACCTATGGCCCCCGGGTCTATCTTCCATCATATTAATCTCCCAACACTTAGCTATTTCCTTTGCCTTTTATTTTGTTTACTTTACTTTGCTCTTTATCACAAAAATACCAAAAATATTATCCTATCATATCTATCAAATCTCACTCTCGCAAGTGGCCGTGAAGGGATTGACAACCCCTTATCGCGTTGGTTGCGAGGATTTATTTGTTTTGTGTAGGTGCGAGGGACTCGTGCGTAGCCTCCTACTGGATTGATACCTTGGTTCTCAAAAACTGAGGGAAATACTTACGCTACTTTGCTGCATCACCCTTTCCTCTTCAAGGGAAAACCAATGCAGTGCTCAAGAGGTAGCATCCTACAAACCTCTGTACTTGGAGGCCCAACAACGTCTACAAGATGAAGGTTGCGTAGTAGACATCAAGCTCTTTTCTGGTGCCGTCGCCGGGGATGTTACTTGAAGGTATATGTTTAGATCTTGCAATTGAATCTTTTTGTTTCTTGTTTTATCACTAGTTTAGTCTATAAAAGAAAACTATAAAAAATGGAATTGAGGTTGCCTCATATGGTTCATCTTTTTAATGTCTTCCGTGAAAATAAGGATTCCGATAATTCTACCAAAGTGTTAGAAGAAGAATGCAATAAAATGTTTGGCATACAATCTTTGAATGATGAGCATGATTGCAATGTTGTTAGTATGAACTCTTTGAATATCCATAGTACTAATGATGATTGCACTAGTAATGATAAAAATGTCTCTTATAAGCATGTCAATTTTTGTGGAGTGCATAGAGCTTGCAAGCACACACCAAATAGGGAAGATAGATTTTGCAAGAGGCATAAGTATTTAGAAACTAAATGGTTGCAAGAGAGGCTAGATGCTTGTGCTGAAAATTTACAATTTCTTTCCCATCCTTGTGAACTTTGCAATGAACGTGATCATTTAAATCTCCAATGCAAATTGTTTCATGATCGAATCGTGTCCAAAAATTGTGATGACTTGATTTCCCTTGCGCATCATAATGAACTTAGTTTGCATGTGGGTTATGAACAAATGAAACGTATAACTAATGATCTTCCACAATTTGTCCTGGATAAAGTTATTGATTTTGATCTAGAGGAAATTTATATGTATTGTGCAGTGAATGGCATTGAAAATCCTTATATTGCCAATTACATAAAGACAAGAAAACAAATAGAAGTTGAAGAGAATACTAATGAAAGGGAAGAGATTTCCCAATATCCTCCTATTCTTTCTTATGATGAATCAGGTAGCAAGGAGGAGCTCTCTATTCAACCAATCTCATTAATAAGGAGCTCCAAAAAAAGAGGATTAAACCCACACATGATGCGAAGAAGAAAAAGAAAAGACGTAGAAGAAAAGGTAAAAAGGTATCCCTCCCAAATGATGTTGCTCCTATTACTCATTGTGATGATGATAATTGCTATACTATTGGTGCTATCCATACTATTAATGATGAGAGTGATTATGCTTATGATATGAAAAGGCCCAAGCTTGGGGATGCTATGTTTAATGAAGATGATATTTTTAGTCTCCCAAGTTTTGATGAGCAAATTTATTATGATGATAGCATGCCCCCTATTTATCATGATTATATTGATGAAAGTAGGTTTGGAAGAGTGTCAACTTTAGGAAGTAATGATCCCACTATTTTGGAGGATGTTGAATATTATTTTGATAATTATAAAAGTGGATTTGGAGAGGTCATGACTTTATTTAGTAATGATTCCACTATCTTGGAAGAGGTTTCAATTGATTATGATGAGAACAAAGTTGCTACTTATGATGATTATTGTGATGATACTTATGTTATAAAAAGTATCGATGATTATATTTACAAAACTTTTCATGATTATTCTTACCCTTTTTCTGAACATTATTCTTTTAATGTGGAAACAATTTATAGTATTCGAGTTTTTTATGATATTCCCACTATTCCGAATGAGAAGAAATTTGCTTATGTGGAGAGTAATAAAATTTCTATGCTTGTAGATCATGAAAAGAATGCTTTATGTGATAGTTATATTGTTGAATTCATTCATGATGCTACTGAAATTTATTATGAGGGAGGAATATATTCTTGTAGGAATTGCAATAATATCAAGTTTCCTCTCTATGTGTTGAAAATCTTGAAGATTTGGTTGTTTTACCTTCCTATGCTAGTTGTTTCTTTTTCCCATAAGTTGTTTGCTCACAAAATCCCTACGCATAGGAAGTGGGTTAAACTTAAATGTGCTAGTCATATTCTTCATGATGCTCTCTTTGTGTTTCAATTCTTATCCTCTATGTGAACATCATTGAAATCATCATGCCTAGCTAAAAAGGCATTAAAGAAAAACGCTTGTTGGGAGACAACCCAATATTACCCTTACTGTTTATGTGTGTTCACATTATTAAGCTACTGTAGTAATCATGTTTTCTAGCTTTTGTTTCAATAAAGTGCGAAGTAAGACCTTGAGGATAGCTTACGGTGATAGTTGTGTTGATCCTGCTGAAAATCAGAAACTTATGCGCTCAGTAAATTAGTTTTGATAATTCACAGAAACATGCTTTTGATCTGATTCTTTTTGCTATGAATTGGTACACAAATTGCTCTGGTTTTCCTAATTTCGATGGATTTTTGGAGTTACAGAAGTATTCGAGAATTACAGATTACTACAGACTGTTCTATTTTTGACAGATTCTGTTTTCTATTTGTTGTTTGCTTATTTTGATGAATCTATGAGTAGTATCGGAGGCTATGAACCATAGAGAAATTGGAATACAGTAGATATTACACCAATATGAATTTAGAATGAGTTCACAACAGTACCTAAGTGGTGATTTATTTTTTTATACTAACGGAGCTTACGAGTTTTCTGTTAAGTTTTGTGTTGTGAAGTTTTCAAGTTTTGGGTAAAGATTCGATCGACTATGGAATAAGGAGTGGCAAGAGCCTAAGCTTGCCCGGATGGCATCCCCTCTTTCGTCTTTGTTCATCGGTAACCTTACTTGGAGCTATATTTTTATTCACCACATGATATGTGTTTTGCTTGGAGCGTCGTTTTATTTTATTTTGTTTTGCTTGCTGTTTGAATAAAATCCCAAGATCTGAAATTCTTATATGTTAGTGAGTCTTCACATAGTTACATAATTATTCGACTACTCATTGATCTTCACTTATATCTTTTGGAGTAGTTTTTCATTTGCTCTAGTGCTTCACTTATATCTTTTTGGAGCACGACGGTGGTTTTATTTTGAAGAAATAGATGAACTCTCATGCTTCCATTATATTATTTTGAGAGTCTTAAACAGCATGGTAATTTTCTTGGGTTATAAAACTAGTCCTAATATGATGGGTATCCAAGAGGGATATAATAATAACTTTCATATAAAGTGCATTGAATACTATACGAAGTTTGATTCCTTATGATTGTTTTGAGATATGAAGATGGTGATTAGAGTCATGCTAGTTGAGTAGTTGTGAATTTGAGAGATACTTGTGTTAAAGTTTGTGATTCCCGTAGCATGCACATATGGTGAACCGTTATGTGATGAAGTTGGAGCATGATTTATTTTTTGATTGTCTTCCTTATGAGTGGCGGTCGGGGACGAGCGATGGTCTTTTCCTACCAATCTATCCCCCTAGGAGCATGCGCGTAGTACTTCGTTTCGATAACCAATAGATTTTTACAATAAGTATGTGAGTTCTTTATGACTAATGTTGAGTCCATGGATTATACGCACTCTCACCCTTCCACCATTGCTAGCCTTTCTTGTGCCGCGCAACTTTCGCCGGTACCATACACCCACCATATACCTTCCTCAAAACAGCCACCACACCTACCTATTATGGCATTTCTATAGCCATTCCGAGATATATTGCCATGCAACTTTCCACCGTTCCGTTTATTATGACACGCTCCATCATTTTCATATTGCTTTGCATGATCATGTAGTTGACATCGTATTTGTGGCAAAGCCACCGTTCATAATTTGTCATACATGTCACTCTTGAATCATTGCACATCCCGGTACACCGCCGGAGGCATTCACATAGAGTCATATTTTGTTCTAAGTATCGGGTTGTAATTCTTGAGTTGTAAGTAGATAAAAGTGTGATGATCTTCATTATTAGAGCATTGTCCCAGTGAGGAAAGGATGATGGAGACTATGATTCCCCCACAAGTCGGGATGAGACTCCGGACGAAAAAAGAGAGAAAAAGAGGCCATAAAAAAGAGAAGGTCCAAAAAACAAAAACAAAAAACAAAAAAAATGAGAGAAAAAGAGAGAAGGGGCAATGCTACTATCCTTTTACCACACTTGTGCTTCAAAGTAGCACCATGATCTTCATGATAGAGAGTCTCCTATGTTGTCACTTTCATATACTAGTGGGAGTATTTCATTATAGAACTTGGCTTGTATATTCCAATGATGGGCTTCCTCAAAATGCCCTAGTCTTCGTGAGCAAGCGAGTTGGATGCACACCCACTTAGTTTCATTTTGAGCTTTCATACACTTATAGCTCTAGTGCATCCGTTGCATGGCAATCCCTACTCACTCACATTGATATCTATTTATGGGCATCTCTATAGCCCGTCGATACGCCTAGTTGATGTGAGACTATCTTCTCCTTTTTGTCTTCTCCACAACCACCATTCTATGCCACCTATAGTGCTATGTCCATGGCTCATGCTCATGTATTGCGTGAAGATTGAAAAAGTTTGAGAACATCAAAAGTATGAAACAATTGCTTGGCTTGTCATCGGGGTTGTGCATGATTAAATATTTTGTGTGATGAAGATAGATCATAGCTAGACTATATGATTTTGTAGGGATAGCTTTCTTTGGCCATGTTATTTTGAGAAGACATGATTGCTTTGTTAGTATGCTTGAAGTATTATTATTTTTATGTCAATATTAAACTTTTGTTTTGAATCTTATGGATCTGAATATTCTTGCCACAATAGAGAAGATTACATTGATAAATATGTTAGGTAGCATTCCACATCAAAAAATTTGTTTTTATCATTTACCTACTCGAGGACGAGCAGGAATTAAACTTGGGGATGCTTGATACGTCTCCAACGTATGTAATTTTTTTTATTGTTCCATGCTATTATATTATGTGTTTTGGATGTTTAATGGGCTTTAATATGCTATTTTATATGATTTTTGGGACTAGCCTATTAACCTAGAGCCCAGTGCCAGTTTCTCTTTTTTTCCTTGTTTTTGAGTTTTACATAAAAGGAATACCAAACGGAGTCCAATTGAGCTGCCAATTTTTGTGGATTTTTTATTGACCAAAAGAAGCCTCCGAAGTAAAAGTGTTGGGCCAGAAGAGTCCTGAGCCATCCACGAGGGTGGAGGGCGCGCCCTACCCCCTTGGGGGCGCCCCCTGCCTCGTGGATGACTCGGAGACCCCCCTGTCGTGAGACCGACGCTAAAAATTCCTATAAATACAGAAACCCCCAAAAAGAAACCTACATCGGGAGTTCCGCCGCCACAAGCCTCTGTAGCCACCAAAAACCAATCGGGACCCTATTCCGGCACCCTGCCGGCGGGGGGAACCATCACCGGTGGCCATCTTCATCATCCCGGCGCTCTCCATGATGAGGAGGGAGTAGTTAACCCTTGGGGCTGAGGGTATGTACCAGTAGCTATGTGTTTGATCTCTCTCTCTCTCTCTCTCTCTCGTGTTCTTGATTTGGCACGATCTTGATGTACCGTGAGCTTTGCTATTATAGTTGGATCTTATGATGCTTCTCCCCCTCTACTTTCTTCTAATGGATTGAGTTTTCCCTTCGAAGCTATCTTATCGGATTGAGACTTTATGGATTTGAGAACACTTGATGTATGTCTTGCGTGGAATACCCATGGTGACAATGGGGTATTCTATTGATTCACTTGATGTATGTTTTGGTGATCAACTTGCGGGTTCCGTGACCTTGGGAATCTATGCATAGGGGTTGGCACACGTTTTCATCTTGACTCTGCGGTAGAAACTTTGGGGCACTCTTTGAAGTTCTTTGTGTTGGTTGAATAGATGAATCTGAGATTGTGTGATGCATATCGTATAATCATACCCACGGATACTTGAGGTGACATTGGAGTATCTAGGTGACATTAGGGTTTTGGTTGATTTGTGTCTTAAGGTGTTATTTTACTACAAACTCTAGGGCTGTTTGTGACACTTATAGGATAGCCCAATGGATTGATCGGAAAGAATAACTTTGAGGTGGTTTCGTGCCCTAGAATAATCTCTTCGTTTGTTCTCCGCTATTAGTGACTTTGGAGTGACTCGTTGTTGCATGTTGAGGGATAGTTATATGACGCAATTATGTTATTATTGTTGAGAGAATTTGCACTAGTGAAAGTATGAACCCTAGGCCTTGTTTCCTAGCATTGCAATACCATTTACGCTCACTTTTACCACTTGCTACCTCGCTGTTTTTATATTTTCAGATTACAAAAACCTATATCTACCATCCATATTGCACTTGTATCACCATCTCTTCGCCGAACTAGTGCACCTATACAATTTACCATTGTATTGGGTGTGTTGGGGACACAAGAGACTCCTTGTTATTTGGTTGCAGGGTTGTTTGAGAGAGACCATCTTCATCCTACGCCTCCCACGGATTGATAAACCTTAGGTCATCCACTTGAGGGAAATTTGCTACTGTCCTACAAACCTCTGCACTTGGAGGCCCAGCAACGTCTACAAGAAGAAGGTTGTGTAGTAGACATCAGTGGTCGTCCGTCACCATGAGGGAGCCTTTCAGGGCAATCTGGCCCATCTTTTCCCTAATAATTTGAAGCCGAAGCTTGTTGAGTTGATGGCTTGTCGGAAGGCGCTGTTGTTCGTGCGTGAGCTAGTTTTTTTAGAGAAAAGGCGATGGCCGAGCCCGAGAAAAGGCTCGAACCTTGCCCGAATTTGAATTAACAAAGCCATCAACCAGCCAGGATTACAAGAGCAACAAATTACAGCGAAAGTAAAGGCGAGACGGAAGTAAAAGATACAAGGCACAACACAGAACAGACTCCACCGACCACCGTCGTGCCTACACCGGCAAACCAGCAGTACCACGAGAAAAGGGCACACCGCGCTTGCATTGTGCCGCTGACTGCATCCAAGAGACCAAACAGGGGCCAAACATGGTCTGTCTCTACCGCCGCAAAGGGCCACAACCCTTCACACAGGCTCGATGGGTGCCGCACCGGCGGCCGGCAGAGTGGCTCCCTCGAACCCAGAGCCATGGTGCCCAAGCTGTCAAAGGAGAACACTAGAGACTGACCCGCAAGCAACGAGTAACCAACCACACGAGCACCATCGTCGACATCGAAAAGGCACCACGCCAGGTGAGAGCTGTTGATCGAAGGCGCAATCCAAGGGGCCGGCCAAAAGGGGCAACACCAAGCACCAACCGAAGTCAGGCATGTTGCTGGAGAGGAGAACAAGCCTACAGCGTCGCCACCAGCCACCACTACTCCCCCCCTTAGCAGATCCCGGGCGACGCCTTCAGGAAGGAGCTTGACACCGTGGTGCCGTCGTCGACCAAAGCAGACGACCAAGGGTTTTCACCCACGCTCAGGGATGGGGGTGGGCAAGGGAAGATCCTCACCGAAGCCTTCAGGAAGGGGATCGGCACCAAAAGGCGTCGACCTCGATGTGGCCGCCGCTCTGGCCAGAGGATTCCTCCGGATCGACGCCTTCCCACCAGATCCGTGGAGCCAACACATGGGGACGACGTCCATGCCGGCGGGAGCCGGAGCCGGCTCGGAACGGAGTAGATCGGGTTGAAGGAAATATGCCCTAGAGGCAATAATAAAGTTGTTATTTATATTTCCTTATATCATGATAAATGTTTATTATTCATGCTAGAATTGTATTAACCAGAAACTTAGTACATGTGTGAATTGATACGTCCATTTTGCATCATGCTTTTATATCGATATTTATTGCATTATGGGATGTTATTACACGTTATGTCACAATACTTATGCCTATTCTCTTTTATTTTACAAGGTTTACATGAAGAGGGAGAATGCCGGCAGCTGGAATTCTGGGCTGGAAAAGGAGCAAATATTAGAGACCTATTCTGCACAACTCCAAAAGTCCTGAAACTCCACGGAAGTTATTTTTGGAATTAATAAAAAATACTGGAGGAAGAATTAACCAGAGGGGGCCCACACCCTGGCCACAAGGGTGGGGGGCGCGCCCTACCCCCCTGGGCGCGCCCCCTGCCTCGTGGGCCCCCTAGCAGGCCTCCGGTGCCCATCTTCTGCTATATGAGGTCTTTCACCCTGGAAAAAATCATAAGCAAGCTTTCAGGAAGAAACTCCGCCGCCACGAGGCAGAACCTTGGCGGAACCAATCTAGGGCTCCGGCGGAGCTATTCTGCCGGGGAAACTTCCCGCCGGGAGGGGGAAATCATCGCCATCGTCATCACCAATGATCCTCTCATCAGGAGGGGGTCAATCTCCATCAACATCTTCACCAGCACCATCTCCTCTAAAACCCTAGTTCATCTCTTGTATCCAATCTTTGTCCCAAAGCCTCAGATTGGTACCTGTGGGTTGCTAGTAGTGTTGATTACTCCTTGTAGTTGATGCTAGTTGGTTTATTTGGTGGAAGATCATATGTTCAGATCCTTTATGCATATTAATACCCCTCTGATTATGAACATGAATACGATTTGTGAGTAGTTACGTTTGTTCCTGAGGACATGGGAGAAGTCTTGCTATTAGTAGTCATGTGAATTTGGTATTCGTTCGATATTTTGATGAGATGTATGTTGTCTTTCCTCTAGTGGTGTTATGTGAACGTCAACTACATGACACTTCACCATTGTTTGGGCCTAGAGGAAGGCATTGGGAAGTAATAAGTAGATGATGGGTTGCTAGAGTGACAAAAGCTTAAACCCTAGTTTATGAGTTGCTTCGTAAGGGGCTGATTTGGATCCATATGTTTCATGCTATGGTTAGGTTTACCTTAATACTTCTTTTGTAGTTGCAGATGCTTGTGATAGGGGTTAATCATAAGTGGGATGCTTGTTCAAGTAAGGACAACACCCAAGCACCGGTCCACCCACATACCAAATTATCAAAGTAACGAACGCGAATCATATGAGCGTGATGAAAAATAGCTTGACGATAATTCCCATGTGTCCTCGGGAGCGTTTTCCTTTATATAAGAGTTTGTCCAGGCTTGTACTTTGCTACAAAAAGGATTGGGACATCTTGCTGCACCTTATTTACTTTCATTACTTGTTACCCGTTACAAATTACCTTATCACAAAACTATCTGTTACCGATAATTTCAGTGCTTGCAGAGAATATCTTACTGAAAACCACTTATCATTTCCTTCTGCTCCTCGTTGGGTTCGACACTCTTACTTATCGAAAGGACTACGATAGATCCCCTATACTTGTGGGTCATCAAGACTCTTTTCTGGCGCCATTGCTGGGGAGTGAAGCGCCTTTGGTAGGTGGAATTTGGTAAGGGAAAATTTATATAGTGTGCTGAAATTTACTGTCACTTGTTACTATGGAAAGTACTCCTTTGAGGGGCTTGTTCGGGGTATCTTCACCCCGACCAGTAGAGCAAAGAGTTGCTCCTCAACCCACTGAACCTACTGAAAATGTTTACTTTGAAATTCCTTCGGGTATGATAGAGAAACTGCTAGCTAATCCTTTTACAGGAGCTGGAACATTACATCCTGATTTGGAGCTAATCTATGTGTATGAAGTTTGTGGATTATTTAAGCTTGCAGGTATGCCCAAGGATGTTATCAAGAAGAAGGTCTTCCCTTTATCTTTGAAGGGAGAGGCATTGACATGGTTTAGGCTATGTGATGATATGGGATCATGGAACTACTACCGATTGAAATTGGAATTTCATCAGAAGTTTTATCCTATGCATCTTGTTCATCCTGATCATAATTATATATACAATTTTTGGCCTCGCGAAGGATAAAGCATTGCTCAAGCTTGAGGGAGGCTTAAGTCAATGTTATATTCATGCCCCAATCATGATCTCTCAAGAGAAATGATTATTCAAAAATTTTATGCTTGGCTTTCTCTCAATAATCGCTTCATGCTCGAAACTTCTTGTACTGGATCTTTTATGATGAAGACTATTGAATTCAAATGGGATTTATTGGAAAGGATTAAACTCAACTCTGAAGATTGGGATCTCGGCGAAGGTAAGGAGTGAGGTATAACACCTAAATTTGATTGTGTTAAATCTTTTATGGATACCGATGTTTCCGTGAATTTAGCACTAAATATGGACTTGACTTTGAGATAGTAGCTTCTTTCTGTGAATCATTTGCTACTCATGTTGATCTCCCTAAGGAGAAGTGGTTTAAATATAATCCTCCCATTGAAGTAAAAGTAGTTGCACCTATTAAAGTTGAAGAAAAGACTATCACTTATAATGATCCTGTCGTTCCTGCTGCTTATATTGAGAAACCACCTTTCCCTGTTAGAATAAAGGATCATGCTAAAGCTTCAACTGTGGTCAACAAAAGTAATATTAGGAAACCCAAACCCCCTGAGAAAATTAAAGTTGAACCTAGTATTGCTATGGTTAAGGCTCTCTTGGCTGATAATATTGATGGGCATGTTATTTACTTCTGTAATGAAGCTGCTAGACTTGCTAGACCTGATACTAAAAATAAACATAGACCTGTTGTAGGCATGCCTGTTATTTCTGTTAAAATAGGAGATCATTGTTATCATGGATTATGTGATATGGGTGCTAGTGCAAGTGCAATACCTCATTCCTTATACAAAGAAATTATGCATGATATTGCATCTGCTGAGTTAGAGGAAATTGATGTTACAATTAAGCTTGCCAATAGAGACAGTATTTCACCAGTTGGGCTTGTTAGAGATATTGAAGTCTTGTGTGGGAAAGTTAAATATCCTGCTGATTTTCTTGTTCTTGGTTCCCCATAAGATGATTTCTGTGCCATCATATTCGGTAGACCCTTCTTGAATACTGCTAATGCTAGAATAGACTGCGAAAAGGATGTTGTTACTATTGGTTTGGGGGATATGTCTCATGAGTTTAACTTTGCTAAATTTCGTAGACAACCATGTGATAAGGAATTGCATAGTATAGATGAAATTATTGGTCTTGCTTCTATTGCCATGCCTCCTAATGATTCCTTAGAACAATATGTGCTAGACCATGAAAATGATATGTTTATGAATGAAAGAAGGGAAATAGATGAAGTATTCTTTAAATAGGGACCCATTTTGAAACACAACTTGCCTGTTGAAATCCTAGGGGATCCTCCTCCACCCAAGGGTGATCCCGTGTTTGAGCTTAAACCATTACCTGATACTCTTAAATATGCTTATCTTGATGAGAAAAAGATATATCATGTTATTATTAGTGCTGACCTTTCAGAGCATGAAGAAAAGAAATTATTGAAAACTCTGAAGAAGCACCGTGCTGCTATTGGATATACTCTTGATGATCTTAAGGGCATTAGTCCCACTTTATGCCAGCACAAAATAAAATTGGAGAAAGACGCTAAACCGGTTGTTGATCACCAACGGCGGTTAAATCCTAAGATGAAAGAAGTGGTAAGAAAAGAAATACTAAAGCTTCTAGAGGCAGGTATAATTTATCCCGTTGCTGATAGTCAGTGGGTAAGTCATGTCCATTGTGTCCCTAAGAAGAGAGGTATTACCATTGTTCCTAATGATAAAGATGAATTGATCCCGCAAAGAATTGTTACAGGTTATAGAATGGTAATTGATTTCCGTAAACTAAATAAAGCTACTAAAAAGGATCATTACCCTTTACCTTTTATTGATGAAATGATAAAAAGATTATCCAAACATACACATTTTTGCTTTCTAGATGGTTATTCTGGTTTCTCTCAAATACCTGTGTCAAAAGAGGATCAAGAAAAGACCACCTTTACTTGTCCTTTCGGTACCTTTGCATATAGACCTATGCCTTTTGGTTTATGTAATGCACCTGCTACCTTTCAAAGATGCATGATGGCTATATTCTCTGATTTTTGTGAAAAGATTGAGGTTTTCATGGATGATTTCTCTGTTTATGGAACTTCTTTTGATGATTTCTTGAGCAACCTTGATCGAGTTTTGCAGAGATGTGAAGAAACTAACCTTGTCTTGAATTGGGAGAAGTGCCACTTTATGGCTAATGAAGGTATTCTCTTGGGGCATCAAATTTTCGAAAGAGGTATTGAAGTTGATAAAGCTAAAGTTGATGCTATTGAAAAGATGTCGTGTCCCAAGGACATTAAAGGTATAAGAAGTTTCCTTGGGTCACGCCGGTTTTTATTGGAGGTTCATTAAGGACTTCTCTAAAATCTCCAGGCCTCTGACTAATCTCTTACAAAAAGATATTCCTTTTGTCTTCGATGATGATTGTGTAGAAGCATTTGAAATACTTAAGAAAGCATTGATTTCTGCACCTATTGTTCAGCCACCTGATTGGAATTTACCCTTTGAAATTATGTGTGATGCTAGCGATTATGCTATAGGTGCTGTTCTAGGACAAAGAGTTGATAAGAAATTAAATGTTATCCAATATGCTAGTAAAACTCCAGACAGTGCCCAGAGAAATTATGCTACTACTGAAAAAGAATTTTTAGCAGTTGTATTTGCTTGTGATAAGTTCAGACCTTATATTGTTGATTCTAAAGTAACTGTTCACACTGATCATGCTACTATTAAATATCTTATGGAAAAGAAAGATGCTAAACCTAGGCTTATTGGATGGGTTCTCTTGCTACAAGAATTTGATTTGCATATTATAGATAGAAAGGGAGCTGAGAACCCCGTTGCAGACAACTTGTCTAGGTTAGAGAATGTTCTTGATGACCCACTACCTATTGATGATAGCTTTCCTGACGAACAATTGGCTGTCATAAATGCTTCTCATGCTGCTCCATGGTATGCTGATTATGCTAATTACATTGTTGCTAAATTCATACCACCTAGTTTCACATACCAGCAAAAGAAAAGGTTTTTCTATGATTTAAGACATTACTTCTGGGATGACCCACACCTTTATAAAGAAGGAGTAGATGGTGTTATTAGACGTTGTATACCTGAGCATGAACAGGAACAGATCCTACGCAAGTGTCACTCCGAGACTTATGGAGGACACCACGCTAGAGATAGAACTGCACATAAGGTATTGCAATCCGGTTTTTATTGGTCTGCTCTCTTCAAAGATGCCCGTAAGTTTGTCTTATCTTGTGATGAATGTCAAAGAATTGGTAATATTAGTAGACGTCAAGAAATGCCTATGAATTATTCACTTGTTATTGAACCATTTGATTTTTGTGGCTTTGATTATATGGGACCGTTTCCTTCCTCTAATGGGTACACACACATTTTAGTTGTTGTTGATTACGTTACTAAGTGGGTAGACGCTATTCCAACTAGTAGTGCTGATCATAAAACCTCTATTAAGATGCTTAAAGAAGTTATTTTTCCGAGGTTTGGAGTCCCTAGATATTTAATGTTTTCGTAAAATGTTTGCTAAGTATGATGTTAATCATAGAATTGCATCCCCATATCACCCACAGTCTAGTGGTCAAGTAGAATTGAGTAATAGAGAGCTCAAATTAATTTTGCAAAAGACTTTTAATAGATCTAGAAAGAATTGGTCCAAAAAACTTGATGATGCATTATGGGCCTACAGAACTGCATATAAAAATCCTATGGGTATGTCTCCGTATAAAATGGTTTATGGAAAATCATGTCAGTTACCTCTCGAACTAGACCATAAGGCATATTGGGCCATTAAAGAGCTCAATTATGATTTCAAACTTGCCGGTGAAAAGAGGTTCTTTGACATTAGCTCAGTTGATGAATGGAGAACCCAAGCCTATGAGAATGCCAAACTATTTAAAGAAAAAGTTATAAGATGGCATGACAAAAGGATAAAAAAGTATGAGTTTAATGTAGGTGATTATGTGTTGCTTTTCAACTCTCGTTTAAGATTTTTTGCAGGAAAACTTCTCTCTAAATGGGAAGGTCCTTAAGTTATCGAGGAGGTCTATCATTCCGGTGCCATAAAAATCAATAACTTCGAGGGCACAAACCCGAATGTGGTGAATGGTCAAAGAATCAAACATTATATCTCAGGTAATCCTATAAATGTTGAAACTAATGTTATTGAAACCGTAACCTCGGAGGAATACATAAGGGACACTTTCCAGAACATTTCAGACTCCGAAAAGGAATAGGTACGTGGTACGGTAAGTAAACCGACTACAAAACAGTTCTAATGGAAATTTTTCTCCGTTTTGGAATATTTAAGAAAATAGAAAAATATGAAGTAGTCCGAAAGAGACACGAGGCATCCACGAGGGTGGAGGGCGCGCCCCCTGCCTCGTGGGCACCTCGTGTGCTCTCCGGACTCCGTTTACTTGCACGATACTTCTTTTGGTCGGTAAAAATTCATTATGTGATCTCCCGAAGGTTTTGACCACCGTACCACGCAAATATCTTATGTTTTTGTTTCGAGCTATTTCTGCCGCAGATTAGAGCAAGATGTCTTCTCAAGATTCAGTCGGGGAGAGCCGGGTGTCTAATCCGACACCGGGACCAAGAGCAAACAGTGATGCTGACCACTTTGGGCCATCAACGGAGGAAGAGATAGAGGCCAAATTGAAAATGATAGATTCCATGGAGGAGGACCAAGAAGTTACTTCCCGTTTCCGAGCCGAATTCACGATGGGGGAACTACAGAGCTCGGCTATTCCAAACTCGGTCATCCCCTCCAATGTTAAATTTCTCTCTTATGAATATATGAAAAAGAGTGTTACTTGTTCTCCCGCAGCTATGCAACATCCATGGGTGAAAGGAGCTTTAGCCATCATGGGCAAGCTCCGTAAGGAAATAATGGACCTCAAGCAACAAGTCAATAAGCTCGAGGAGGAGAATCGTATCCCGAGGGGCACCATCGCCAAGAATATCACCTCACCACCTCCGAAGAAGGAGATATAATCACATGGGTATGGGCACTCCCTTTGGCAATTGCCAAGCTTGGGGGAGGTGCCCCGGTATCATATCACCATCACACTCCTATCTTTACCGTTTTTCTTAATTCGATCCTTTTGGTAATATCTTGATCGAGTAGAATAAAGTTTTAGTATGATTTAGTTTTGAGTTTTGCTTTATGATCCTTCTATGTAATCGAGTCTGAGCTATATATAATAAAGGTTAGTGTTGAGTCAAGGGCTTGATTACCTTGCTCTGATCTTGAGGGAATAAAAATAAAAGAAAAGAGAAAGAATAAAAAGAAATAAAAGAGATCATATTGATCTTATGGAGAGTAATGACTTCACATATAAAGAGTATGATGAATAAAAGTTGTTGAGAGTTGACAAACATAGTTTTGGTCATCGTTGCAATTAATAGGAAGTAATAAAGAAAGAGAGGTTCTCACATATAAATATACTCTCTTGGACATCTTTTATGATTGTGAGCACTCATTAATGTTGGACAAGGAAGACAACGTAATGGGTTATGTTCGCTTATATCTGAAATAAAGTATATTGTCATGGATCATCCAACATGTTGAGCTTGCCTTTCCCCCTCATGCTAGTCAAATTCTTTACACCAAGTAGAGATACTACTTGTGCTTCCAAATATCCTTAAACCCAGTTTTGCCATGAGAGTCCACCATATCTACCTATGGATTGAGTAAGATCCTTCAAGTAAGTTGTCATTGTTGCATGCAATAAAAATTGCTCTCTAAATATGTATGCTTTATTAGTGTGGAGAAAATACGCTTTATACGATCTTGTGATGTGGAAGCAATAAAAGCGACGGACTGCATAAGAGGTCCATATCACAAGTGGCAATATAAAGTGACGTTCTTTTGCATTAAGATTTCGTGCATCCAACCCTAAAAGCACATGAAAACCTCTGCTTCCCTCTGCGAAGGGCCTATCTTTTATTCTTGTTTTATACCTTATACAAGAGTCATGGTGATCTTCACCTTTCCTTTTTACATTTTATCCTTTGGCAAGCAGATTGTGTTGGAAAGATCCTGATATATATATATATCCAATTGGATGTAAGTTAGCATGAATTATTATTGTTGACATTACCCTTGAGGTAAAAGGTTGGGAGGCAACACTATAAGCCCCTATCTTTCTCTGTGTCCGATTAAAACTCCATAACCATAAGTATTGTGTGAGTGTCAGCAATTGTGAAAGACTAAATGATAGTTGAGTATGTGGACTTACTGAAAAGCTCTTATATTGACTCTTTCCGATGTTATGATAAATTGCAATTGCTTCAATGACCGAGATTATAGTTTGTTAGTTCTCATTGAAGTTTTTGATTCATACTTGACATTGTGAATAGATTGTTACTTGAGCATAAGAAATCATATGACAATATCTATATATGTTGCTATTATAAGAATGATCATGATGACCTCATGTCCGTATTTTATTTTATCAACACCTCTATCTCTAAACATGTGGACATATTTTTCGTTATCGGCTTCCGCTTGAGGACAAGCGAGGTCTAAGCTTGGGGGAGTTGATACATCCATTTTGCATCATGCTTTTATATCGGTATTTATTGCATTAAGGGCTGTTATTACACGTTATGTCACAATACTTATGCCTATTCTCTCTTATTTTACAAGGTTTACATGAAGAGGGAGAATGCCGGCAGATGGAATTCTGGGCTGGAAAAGGAGCAAATATTAGAGACCTATTCTGCACAACTCCAAAAGTCCTGAAACTCCACGAAAGTTATTTTTGATATTAATAAAAATACTGGAGGAAGAATTAACCAGAGGGGGCCCACACCCTGGCCACGAGGGTGGGGGCGCGCCCTACCCCCTGGGCGCGCCCCTGCCAAGTGGGCCCCCTGGCAGGCCTCCGGTGCCCATCTTCTGCTATATGAGGTCTTTTACCCTGGAAAAAATCATAATCAAGCATTCGGGAAAAAACTCCGCCGCCACGAGGCGGAACCTTGGCGGAACCAATCTAGGGCTTCGGCGGAGCTGTTCTGCTGGGGAAACTTCCCTCCGGGAGGGGGAAATCATCGCCATCGTCAACACCAACGATCCTCTCATCGGGAGGGGGTCAATCTCCATCAACATCTTCACCAGCACCATCTCCTCTAAGACCCTAGTTCATCTCTTGTATCCAGTCTTTGTCCCAAAGCCTCAGATTGGTACCTGTGGGTTGCTAGTAGTGTTGATTACTCCTTGTAGTTGATGCTAGTTGGTTTATTTGGTGGAAGATCATATGTTCAGATCCTTTATGCATATTAATACCCCCTGATTATGAACATGAATATGATTTGTGAGTAGTTATGTTTGTTCCTGAGGACATGGGAGAAGTCTTGCTATTAGTAGTCATGTGAATTTGCTATTCGTTCGATATTTTGATGAGACGTATGTTGTCTTTCCTCTAGTGGTGTTATGTGAACGTCGACTACATGACACTTCACCATTGTTAGGGCCTAGAGGAAGACATTGGGAAGTAATAAGTAGACGACGGCTTGCTAGAGTGACAAAAGCTTAAACCCTAGTTTATGAGTGATACGTCTCCAACGTATCAATAATTTTTGATTGCTTCATGCTATATTATATTCTGTTTTGGATGATTAATGGGCTTTGTTATACAAATTGCTGTTTTTTGCCTATTTCAGAGTTTCGCAGAAAAAGAATATCAAACGGATTCCAAACGGAATGAAACCTTCGGGAACATGATTTTCGGAACAAACGTGATCCAGAGGACTTGGACCCTACGTCAAGAAAGCTACCAGGAAGGCACGAGGTAGGGGGGCGCGCCTACCCCCCCAGGCGCGCCCTCCACCCTCGTGGGGCCCACGTTGCTCCACTGACGTACTTCTTCCTCCTATATATACCTACATACCCCCAAACCAACAGAAGCATCCACGAAAACCTAATTCCACAGCCGTAACCTTCTGTACCCGTGAGATCCCATCTTGGGGCCTTTTCCGGCGTCCTGCCGGAGGGGGCATTGATCACGGAGGGCTTCTACATCAACACCATAGCCTCTCCGATGATGTGTGAGTAGTTTACCTCAGACCTTCGGGTCCATAGTTATTAGCTAGATGGCTTCTTCTCTCTCTTTGGATCTCAATACAAAGTTCTCCACGATTCTCGTGGAGATGTATTCTATGTAATCTTCTTTTGCGGTGTGTTTGTTGAGACTGATGAATTGTGGGTTTATGATCAAGTTTATCTATGAACAATATTTGAATCTTCTGTGAATTCTTTTATGTATGATTGGTTATCTTTGCAAGTCTCTTTGAATTATCAGTTTGGTTTGGCCTACTAGATTGATATTTCTTGCAATGGGAGAAGTGCTTAGCTTTGGGTTCAATATTGCGGTGTCCTTTCTCAGTGACAGTAGGGGTAGCAAGGCACGTATTGTATTGTTGCCATCGAGGATAACAAGATTGGGTTTATATCATATTGCATGAGTTTATCCCTCTACATCATGTCATCTTACTTAAAGCGTTACTCTGTTCTTTTGAACTTAATACCCTAGATGCATGCTGGATAGCGGTCGATGTGTGGAGTAATAGTAGTAGATGCAGGCAGGAGTCGGTCTACTTGTCTCGGACGTGATGCCTATATACATGATCATACCTAGATATTCTCATAACTATGCTCAATTCTATCAATTGCTCAACAGTAATTTGTTCACCCACCGTAATACTTATGCTCTCGAGAGAAGCCACTAGTGAAACCTATGGCCCCCGGGTCTATTTTCCATCATATTAATCTTCCAACACTTAGCTATTTTTATTGCCTTTTATTTTACTTTGCATCTCTATTATAAAAATACCAAAAATATTATCTTATCATATCTATCAGATCTCACTTTCGTAAGTGGCCGTGAAGGGATTGACAACCCCTTTATTGCGTTGGTTGCGAGGTTTATATTTGTTTGTGTAGGTGCGAGGGACTTTGGCGTGGCCTCCTACTGGATTGATACCTTGGTTCTCAAAAACTGAGGGAAATACTTACGCTACTTTACTGCATCACCCTTTCCTCTTCAAGGGGAAACCAACGCAGTGCTCAAGAGGTAGCACGATGGATTTCTGGCGCCATTGCCGGGGAGTCTACGCAAAATTCAACATACCAAGTACCCATCACAAACTCTTATCTCCCGCATTACATTATTTGCCATTTGCCTCTCGTTTTCCTCTCCCCCACTTCACCCTTGCCATTTTATTCGCCTCGCTTTTTCCGTTCGCCTCCCTCTTTCTTTTTGCTCATCGCACTTTCTGCTGTTATGTCTGAAATTGGGGAAACTATTGTCGATATGGACAATAATAATAACATGGAAAATTCTGATGCTCCTGCTGAAGAACCCCCTATCTTACATGCAAACAAATTCCGAATTGGTAGTGGTAGTATTATTGGAAAAGGGGTTATTCAAGATTTCTTTACTTGTGCCGGTGCTTTACCTTCTATGGGTAGTTCTATTCTTCATAGAACTAGTAGTCTTGCAGACGCTATTGCCATGCTTGTAGTTTAACTTGAAAGGCAATTTATGCACATGCACCCTTGCATACAAAGGATTTTCCTAGAATTTTCTAATATTGAGCATTCTTCTGTTAAGCGTGCCGCTACTATCTTTTTGGCTCATGAGTTCAAGTTTATAATAAAAGAGGCCAAAGAAATCTTTGCGCACTATAGGGTGGACGCTGGCCGTCCTCCCATAGAGTCTATCTTATTTGATCAAGAGGAAATAATGCGTTTTCAATCTCTAGACTATGTTGCTTTTAATGAAAACATTAGAAAAAAGGTTCCTACCAATGTTCTAGTTGATAGAATTTCTGAACTTAATAATGATTTTGCTATTCATAATAATGAGCTAGGATATTCTCTCGAGTATAGGCTCACAAAGTTCTGTCAGAAGAATGCTTATAATGATGAATTGGTTGTGCAATACGAAGGGCCGAAGGAGGAACCTATACCTCCTAAAGTTAATCTTCGGGACTTTTGTCCCATTAAATTTAGCCCTTTTGATTACTTCTGCTTGCCTCAAAGAAAACTTGCTGCAGAACGTAGAGAATATGAAATGAGTTTTAATGATCTATCCTATTATTATGGCAATACCTAGATCTATCCTATTATTATGGCAATACCTAGATCTTGCTGAAAATTCCAGAAACTTTCTGTTCACGAAAATAATTGTTAAAAATCACCAGAATGTGATAAAATATTGATTCCAATTGCTGCTGATCAATAAACAAATTTTCTAGGTCTTCCTATTTTGGCTGAATTTTTTGAGTTCCAGAAGTTTGCGTTAGTTACAGATTACTACAGACTCTTCTGTTTTTGACAGATTCTGTTTTTCGTGTGTTGTTTGCTTATTTTGATGAATCTATGGCTAGTAAAATAGTTTATAAATCATAGAGAAGTTGGAATACAGTAGGTTTAATACCAATATAAATAAATAATGAGTTCATTACAGTACCTTGAAGTGGTGTTTTGTTTCCTTTCGCTAACGGAGCTCACGAGATTTTCTGTTAAGTTTTGTGTTGTGAAGTTTTCAAGTTTTGGGTAAAAGATTTGATGGATTATGGAACAAGGAGTGGCAAGAGCCTAAGCTTGTGGATGCCCATGGCACCCCAAGATAATCTATGGACACCAAAAATCCAAAGCTTGGGGATGCCCCGGAAGGCATCCCCTCTTTCGTCTACTTCCATCGGTAACTTTACTTGGAGCTATATTTTTATTCACCACATGATATGTGTTTTGCTTGGAGCGTCTTGTATGATTTGAGTCTTTGCTTTTTAGTTTACCACAATCATCTTTTCTGTACACACATTTTGATAGAAACACACATGATTCAAAATTTATTAGAATACTCTATGCGCTTCGCTTATATCTTTTGAGCTATATAGTTTTTGCTCTAGTGCTTCACTTATATCTTTTAGAGCACGGCGGTGGTTTTGTTTTGTAGAAACTATTATTATCTCATGCTTCACTTATATTATTTTGAGAGTCTTAAACAGCATGTTAATTTGCTTAAGTAGGAAAATTAATCCTAATATGCTAAGTATTCAAAACTAGTAAAAAACTTTCTTATGAGTGTGCTGAATACTAAGAGAAGTTTGATGATTGTCTTGAGATATGGAGGTAGTGATATTAAAGTTGTGCTAGTTGAGTAGTTGTGAAATTGAGAAATACTTGTGTTGAAGTTTGCAAGTCCCGTAGCATGCACGTATGGTAAACGTTATGTAACAAATTTGAAACATGAGGTGTTCTTTGATTGTCTTCCTTATGAGTTGCGGTCGGGGACGAACGATGGTGTTTTCCTACCAATCTATCCCCCTAGGAGCATGCGCGTAGTGCTTGGTTTTTGATCACTTGTAGATTTTTGCAATAAGTATGTGAGTTCTTTATGACTAATGTTGAGTCCATGGATTATACGCACTCTTACCCTTCCATCATTGCTAGCCTCTTCGGTACCGTGCATTGCCCTTTCTCACATTGAGAGTTGGTGCAAACTTCGCCGGTGCATCCAACCCCATGATATGATACGCTCTTTCACACATAAACCTCCTTATATCTTCCTCAAAACAGCCACTATACCTACCTATTATGGCATCTCCATAGCCATTCCAAGATATATTCCCATGCAACTTTCCACCATTCCGTTTATCATGACACATTCATCATTGTCATATTGCTTTGCATGATCATGTAGTTGACATCGTATTTGTGGCAAAGCCACCGTTCATAATTTTTCATGCATGTCACTCTTGATTCATTGTTATCCCGGTATACCGCCGGAGGCATTCATATAGAGTCATACTTTGTTCTAGTATCGAGTTGTAATCATTGAGCTGTAAATAAATAGAAGTGTGATGATCATCATTCATAGAGCATTGTCCCAAAAAAAGGAGAAAGGCCAAGTAAAAAAAGAAGGCCCAAAAAAAAGAAAATAAAAAGGGACAATGCTACTATTCTTTTTTTCCCACACTTGTTCTTCAAAGTAGCACCATGATTTTCATGATAGAGAGTCTCTTGTTTTGTCACTTTCATATACTAGTGGGAATTTTTCATTATAGAACTTGGCTTGTATATTCCAACAATGGGCTTCCTCAAATGCCCTAGGTCTTCGTGAGCAAGCAAGTTGGATGCACACCCACTTAGTTTCTTTTGTTGAGGTTTCATGCATTTATAGCTCTAGTGCATCTGTTGCATGGCAATCCCTACTCCTTGCATTAACATCAATCGATGGGCATCTCCATAGCCCATTGATTAGTTGCGTTGATGTGAGACTTTCTCCTTTTTTGTCTTCTCCACATAACCCCCATCATTATATTCTATTCCACCCATAGTGCTATATCCATGGCTCACGCTCATGTATTGCGTGAAGGTTGAAAAAGTTTGAGATTACTAAAGTATGAAACAATTGCTTGGCTTGTCATCGGGGTTGTGCATGATGTGAGCATTCTTGTGTGACGAAGATGGAGCATGACTAAACTATATGATTTTGTAGGGATGAACTTTATTTGGCCATGTTATTTTGAGAAGACATAATTGCTTAGTTAGTATGCTTGAAGTATTATTGCTTTTATGTCAACATTAAACTTTTATCTTGAATCTTTCCGATCTGAATATTCATACCATAATTAAGAGGGTTACATTAAAAAAATTATGCCAAGTAGCATTCCGCATCAAAAATTCTGTTTTTATCATTTACCTACTCAAGGACGAGCAGGAATTAAGCTTGGGGATGCTTGATACGTCTCCAACATATCTATAATTTTTTATTGCTTCATGCTATATTATATTCTGTTTTGGATGATTAATGGGCTTTGTTATACACTTTTATATTATTTTTGGGACTAACCTATTAACCGGAGGCCCAGTCCAAATTGTTGTTTTTTGCCTAATTCAGAGTTTCGCAGAAAAAGAATATCAAACGGAGTCCAAACGGAATGAAACCTTCGGGAACGTGATTTTCGGAACAAACGCGATCCAGAGGACTTGGACCCTACGTCAAGAAAGCTACCAGGAAGGCACGAGGTAGGGGGGCGCGCTTACCCCCCCCCCCCGGGCGCGCCCTCCACCCTCGTGGGCCCACGTTGCTCCACCGACGTACTTCTTCCTCCTATATATACCTACATACCCCCAAACCAACAGAAGCATCCATGAAAACCTAATTCCACCGCCGTAACCTTCTGTACCCGTGAGATCCCATCTTGGGGCCTTTTCCGGCGTCCTGCCGGAGGGGCCATTGAGCACGGAGGGCTTCTACATCAACACCATAGCCTCTCCGATGATGTGTGAGTAGTTTACCTCAGACCTTCGGGTCCATAGTTATTAGCTAGATGGCTTCTTCTCTCTCTTTGGATCTCAATACAAAGTTCTCCACGATTCTCGTGGAGATGTATCCGATGTAATCTTCTTTTGCGGTGTGTTTGTTGAGACCGATGAATTGTGGGTTTATGATCAAGTTTATCTATGAACAATATTTGAATCTTCTCTGAATTCTTTTATGTATGATTGGTTATCTTTGCAACTCTCTTCGAATTATCAGTTTGGTTTGGCCTACTAGATTGATCTTTCTTGCAATGGGAGAAGTGCTTAGCTTTGGGTTCAATCTTGCGGTGTCCTTTCCCAGTGACAGTAGGGGCAGCAAGGAACGTATTGTATTGTTGCTATCGAGGATAACAAGATGGGGTTTATATCATATTGCATGAGTTTATCCCTCTACATCATGTCATCTTACTTAAAGCGTTACTCTGTTCTTTTGACCTTAATACTCTAGATGCATGCTGGATAGGGGTCGATGTGTGGAGTAATAGTAGTAGATGCAGGCAGGAGTGGGTCTACTTGTCTCGGACGTGATGCCTATATACATGATCATACCTAGATATTCTCATAACTATGCTCAATTCTATCAATTGCTCAACAGTAATTTGTTCACCCACCGTAATACTTATGCTCTCGAGAGAAGCCACTAGTGAAACCTATGGCCCCCGGGTCTATTTTCCATCATATTAATCTTCCAACACTTAGCTATTTTTATTGCCTTTTATTTTACTTTGCATCTCTATTATAAAAATACCAAAAATATTATCTTATCATATCTATCAGATCTCACTTTCGTAAGTGACCGTGAAGGGATTGACAACCCCTTTATTGCGTTGGTTGCGAGGTTTATATTTGTTTGTGTAGGTGCGAGGGACTTTGGCGTGGCCTCCTACTGGATTGATACCTTGGTTCTCAAAAACTAAGGGAAATACTTACGCTACTTTACTGCATCACCCTTTCCTCTTCAAGGGAAAACCAACGCAGTGCTCAAGAGGTATCAATGAGTTGCTTCGTAAGGGGCTGATTTGGATCCATATGTTTCATGATATGGTTAGGTTTACCTCAATACTTCTTTTGTAGTTGCGGATGCTTGCGATAGGGGTTAATCATAAGTGGGATGCTTGTTCAAGTAAGGACAGCACCCAAGCACCGGTCCACCCACATACCAAATTATCAAATTAACGAACGCGAATCATATGAGCGTGATGAAAACTAGCTTGACGATAATTCCCGTGTGTCCTCGGGAGGGTTTTCCTTTATATAAGAGTTTGTCCAGGCTTGTACTTTGCTACAAAAAGGATTGGGCCATCTTGCTGCACCTTATTTACTTTCATTACTTTTTACCCATGACAAATTACCTTATCACAAAACTATTTGTTACCGATAATTCCAGTGCTTGCAGAGAATATCTTACTGAAAACCGCTTATCATTTCCTTCTGCTCCTCGTTGGGTTCGACACTCTTACTTATCGAAAGGACTATGATAGATCCCCTATACTTGTGGGTCATCATGAAAACATAGACAATCAGAGTGTCACTAGTATGCCTCTACTCGACTAGCTCGTTAAGCAAAGATGGTTAAGTTTCCTAGCCATAGACATAAGTTGTCATTTGATGAATGGGATCACATCATTAGAGAGTGATGTGATTGACAAGACCCATCGTTAGCTTAGCACTATGATCGTTTAGTTTATTGCTATTGCTTTCTTCATGACTTATACATGTTCCTATGACTATGAGATTATGCAACTCCCGAATACCGGAGGAACACTTAGTGTGCTATCAAACGTCACAACGTAACTGGGTTATTATAAAGATGCTCTACACGTGTCTCCGATGGTGTTTGTTGAGTTGGCATAGATCGAGATTAGGATTTGTCACTCCGATTGTCGGAGAGGTATCTCTGGGCCCTCTCGGTAATGCACATCACTATAAGCTTTGCAAGCAATGTGACTAATGAGTTAGCTGCGGGATAATGCATTACGGAACAAGTAAAGAGACTGCCGGTAACGAGATTGAACTAGGTATAGTGATACCGATGATCGAATCTCGGGCAAGTAACATACCGATGACAAAGGGAACAACGTATGTTGTTATGCGGTTTGACCGATAATGATCTTCGTAGAATATGTGGGAGCCAATATGAGCATCTAGGTTCTGCTATTGGTTATTGACCGGAGATGAGTCTCGGTCATGTCTACATAGTTCTCGAACCCGTAGGGTCCGCTCGCTTAATGTTCGATGATGATCGGTATTATGAGTTTATGTGTTTTGATGTACCAAAGGTAATTTGGAGTCCCGGATGAGGTCACGGACATGACGAGGAGTCTCGAAATGGTCGAGACATGAAGATTGATATATTGGAAGGCTATATTCGGACACCAGAATAGTTCCGAGGTGTATCGCGTATTTTCCGGAGAACCGGGGGGTTATTGGGCCTCATGGGTGGCGTGCGCCCCCCCCCTAGCCCAAACCGAATTGGACTAGGGGGGCGGCCCCCCTTTCCTTCTCTCCTCCCTCTCCTTCCCCCCTGCTCCTTGTTGGAATAGGAAAGGGGGGCGAATCCTACTTGGAGTAGGACTGCCCCCCATGGCGCGCCTCCTCCCCTTGGCCGGCCTCCTCCTCCCTCCCCCTTTATATACGTGGGAGGGGGGCACCCCAAAGGCACACCAAAGTTTCTCTTAGCCGTGTGCGGTGCCCCCCTCCACAGAAAGACACCTCGGTCTTATTGTCGTAGTGCTTAGGCGAAGCCCCTTGCCGATAACTTCATCATTACCGTCATCACGCCGTCGTGCTGACGAAAATCTCCCTCGGCCTCAGCTGGATCAAGAGTTCGAGGGACGTCATCGAGCTGTACGTGTGCAGATCGCGGAGGTACCGTGCCTTCGGTACTTGATCGGTTGGATCGCGAAGACGACTACATCAACCGCGTTACTAAACGCTTCCGCTTTCGTTCTACGAGGGTACGTGGACACACTCTCCCTGCTCGTTGCTATGTTTATCCTAGATAGATCTTGCGTGATCGTAGGATTTTTTTGAAATACTACGCTCCCCAACAGTGGCATCCGAGCCAGGTCTATGCGTAGATGTTATATGCACGAGTAGAACACAAAGAGTTGTGGGCGATAATAGTCATACTGCTTACCAGCATGTCATACTTTGATTCGGCGGTATTGTTGGATGAAGCGGCCCAGACCGACATTACATGACCGCGTTCATGAGACTGGTTCTACCGCCTTGATTCACACACAGGTGGCTAGTGGGTGTCTGTTTCTCCAACTTTAGTTGAATCGAGTGTGACTACGCTCGGTCCTTGTTGAAGGTTAAAACAGCACACTTGACGAAAAATCATTGTGGTTTTTATGCGTAGGTAAGAACGGTTCTTGCTAAGCCCGTAGTAGCCACGTAAAACTTGTAACAACAAAGTAGAGGATGTCTAACTTGTTTTTGCTGGGCATGTTGTGAGGTGATATGGTCAAGACGTGATGATATATAAATTGTTCTATGAGATGATCATGTTTTGTATAAGATATCGGCAACTGGCAGGAGCCTTATGGTTGTCGCTTTATTGTATGAAATGCAATCGCCATGTAATTGCTTTACTTTATTACTAAGCGGTAGCGATAGTCGTAGAAGCAATAGTTGGCGAGACGACAACGATGCTTCGATGGAGATCAAGGTGTCAAGCCGGTGATGATGGTGATCATGACGGTGCTTTGGAGATGGAGATCAAAGGCACAAGATCATGATGGCCATATCATATCACTTATATTGATTGCATGTGATGTTTATCCTTTATGCATCTTATTTTGCTTAGTACGGCGGTAGCATTATAAGATGATCTCTCACTAAATTTCAAGGTATAAGTGTTCTCCCTGAGTATGCACCGTTGCGACAGTTCGTCGTGCCGAGACACCACGTGATGATCGGGTGTGATAAGCTCTACGTTCACATACAACGGGTGCAAGCCAGTTTTGCACACGCAGAATACTCTGGTTAAACTTGACGAGCCTAGCATATGCAGACATGGCCTCGGAACACTCAGACCGAAAGGTCGAGCGTGAATCATATAGTAGATATGATCAACATAGAGATGTTCACCATTTAAAACAACTCCATCTCACGTGATGATCGTACATGGTTTAGTTGATATGGTTCACGTGATCATCTAGATGACTAGAGGGATGTCTATCTAAGTGGGAGTTCTTAAGTAATATGATTAAATTGAACTTTAATTTATCATGAACTTAGTCCTGATAGTATTTGCATAACTATGTTGTAGATCAATAGCTCGCGATGTAGCTCCCCGTTTATTTTTGATATGTTCCCAGAGAAAAACTAGGTTGAAAGATGATAGTAGCAATGATGCAGACTAGGTCAGTGATCTGAGGATTATCCTCATTGCTGCATAGAAGAATTATGTCCTTGATGCACCGCTAGGTGACAGACCTATTGCAGGAGCAACGTTATGAACGTTTGGAAAGCTCGGTATGATAACTACTTGATAGTTTAGTGCGCCATGCTTTACGGCTTAGAACCGGGACTTCAAAAACGTTTTGAACGCCACAGAGCTTATAAGATGTTCCAAGAGCTGAAATTAGTATTTCAGACTCATGCCCGAGTCAAGAGGTAAGAGACCTCTAACAAGTACTTTGCCTACAAGATGGAGGGGAATACCTCAACCAGTGAGCATGTGCTCAGATTGTCTGAGTACTACAATCGCTTGAATCAAGTGGGAGTTAATCTTCTAGATAAAATAGTGATTGACAGAGTTCTCTAGTCACTATCACCAAGTTACTGGAACTTCGTGATGAACTATAATATGCAAGGGATGACAAAAACGATTCCCGAGCTCTTCGTGATGCTGAAATCGACGAAGGTACAAATCAAGAAAAACATCAAATGTTGATGGTTGACAAGACCACTAGTTTCAACTAAAAGGGCAAGGGAAAGAAAGGGAACTTCAAGAAGAAAGGCAAGCAAGTTGCCACTCCCATGAAGAAGCCCAAAGCTAGACCCAAACCTGAAACTGAGTGCTTCTACTGCGAAGGAAATGGTCATTGGAAGCAGAACTGCCCCAAATACTTGGCGGATAAGAAGGATGGCAAAGTGAACAAAGGTATATGTGATATACATGTTATTGATGTGTACTTTACTAGTGTTTATAGCAACCCCTCGGTATTTGATATTGGTTCAGTTGTTAAGAGTACTAACTCGAGACGGGAGTTGCGAAATAAACAGAGACTAGTTAAGGGCAAGGTGATGATGTGTGTTGGAAGTGATTCCAAGGATAAGATCACCATCGCACACTCCCTTTACCTTCGGGATTAGTGTTGAACCTAAAATAAATGTTATTTGGTGTTTGCGTTGAGCATGAATATGATTGGATCATGTTTATTGCAATACGGTTATTCATATAAGTCAAAGAATAATTGTTGTTTTATTTACATGAATAAAACCTTCTATGGTCATACACTCAATATAAATGGTTTATTGAATCTCGATCGTATTGATACACATATTCATAATATTGAAGCCAAAAGATGCAAAGTTAATAATGATAGTGCAACTTATTTGTGGCACTGCCGTTTAGGTCATATTGGTGTAAAGCGCATGAAGGAACTTCATGCTGATGGGCTTTTGGAATCACTTGATTATGAATCACTTGATGCTTGCGAACCATGCCTCATGGGCAAGATTACTAAGACTCCGTTCACCGAAACAATGGAGCGAGCAACAGACTTATTTGAAATAATACATACTGATGTATGCGGTCCGATGAGTGTTGAGGCTCGCGGCGGGTATCATTATTTTCTGACCTTCAAAGATGATTTGAGCAGATATGGGTATATCTACTTGATGAAACATAGGTCTGAAACATTTGAAAAGTTAAAAGAATTTCAGAGTGAAGTGGAAAATCATCGTAACAAGAAAATAAAGTTTCTACGATCTGATCATGGAGGTGAATATTTGAGTTATGAGTTTGGTCTTCATTTGAAACAACGTGGAATAGTTTCGCAACTCACGCCACCTGGAAACACCACAGCTGAAAGAACATGCGGTGCCCCCATGTTTGGTTTTGGTAATTGATGACAATCTCTATGGACTAATGGCTGCCTTGAGTTATATTTGAAGGCTTTGTCCATAGGCTTTTCTTGGAGTACATGTGTTGGTTTCAAGAAGAGTTTTTGTCGACCAAGGTGCTATTCAAGGAATTACCTAAAGATTGGTCTTGTGAGAGGTTGATCAAGACTAAGTCAAGTGTGAATCAAGTTGATCAACACACAAAGCGTACAAGATGTACCAAGGGATCAAGTGATCCCATGGTATGGTAAGCATTGTCCATTATGCTTTGTATGCTAACCCATGGTATTCGTGAGAGTTCTTTGTGGGGTTAGGTTGCAGTGTGCAAGTTCAAGTGGAGCATCACGAAGAGATCAAATGCTTGAAGCTTGCCGTCCATTATGGTAACAATGGATTTGTGAAGATGTGCGGAAGAGTGGCTCACCCATAGTGGTGTATGGGGGAGCAATCAACTAGTCTTCATTGAGCCCACGCAATCAAGAAAGGTGGTCCACCTTGAGGGAGTCAAGATCGTCATCATCCAGCTCAAGTGGACCATGTGCAAGGCAAAGGTTTGCCCTTGATAGGTTTTCTATTTTACCGGTCTCATGGTGGTAGTTGGGAGACCGGGTTATAGGATCGTTTGCCGTACTATCAAGGGGGGCTCTCGATGAGTAGCTTGATTGTATCATTCGTAGAGAGCTCAAACCATTACATCCTTGCATCATCATTCTTGGTTCTTGTTTGGTCTCTTTGTGAGATTTGGAGCTTATGGTCATCTTCATGACAAGCTCGAGTTCATCGAAAACGGAGTTCACATGCATCTTCTATGATGTTTTCGATGTTGGAGGTTCTGCCGGTTCTTCTCTGTTGGAGGTTTCTCTCCTCTTTTTGTTAGGCATACCTCCCTGCCTCTTCTTACTATAACCCGGTCTTGTTGCTACTCGTTGTCTTGTATCCAACAAGCTTGAGTTTGCTCAATTTAGAGCTCATTTGCAGAAGTTATGGCAGTTCTGGTTTTATTGGATCCGTCTGTTGTCTTTAGCTACGTTTTGAAGGCATCCAAGTGCTAAAGCCTCTGTGGCGTGCGGTAGTACTGCTCAAGGGAGCGGTAGTACCGCAGGGGCCAGCGGTAGTACCGCTCCTGGTGAGCGGTAGTACCGCTGCCTCTAGCCCAGAACGCTGCGCGCATGGAAGTAGGCGCGGAAGTAATTTTTTACTTCCGTGCATTACGTGGTAGTACCGCTCCTGGTGAGCGGTAGTACCGCTGCCTCGTGTCCTGGCGCTGTTGCGTGTGGTAGTAGGCGCAGATGTAATTTTTTACATCTGCCCTTACGCGGTAGTACCGCTCCCTGTGAACGGTAGTACCGTGCTGACTTTTTCTCGTAGCTAGCTCCAGCAGTTGTAGGCACGGCAATTATTTTTTACATCCGTGGTCGCGCGGTAGTACTGCAAGGGCAGGCGGTGTACCGCTCCTACAGTAGTACCGCCCTGTTGCCTCTTTGCAGTGTTGTTTCATTGGGGTTCTGCCGCCCTAGCGGTAGTACCGCTCTGTGCGGGCTGTGAGCATAACGGTTGGATTTTCCCCCTCCTATAAAAGGGGGTCTTCTTCCCCAATGAACCTAATCCTTTGAGCTCGTGTTCTTCCCCCGTTCTTGACCTTCTTCGAGCTTGCTAACTCTCAATCTCTCCATGGATTCTTGCTAGTTTTGGAGGGGAAAGAGAGAGGAGATCTAGATCCACATTTCCACCAATCACTTTCTCCTCTATGTGAGGGGAACCCCTTGGATCTAGATCTTGGAGTTCTTGGTGTTCTCCTTCTTGTTCTTCCTCTCATTTTCCTCCCTAGCATTAGTTGCTTCGGCGGGATTTGAGAGAGAAGGACTTGGGCACTCCGTGTGCCCTTGCCATTGCATTTGGTGCATAGGTTTGAGTTCTCCACGGTGATACGTGGAAGTTACAAGTTGAGAAGCTTATTACTCTTGGGTGCTTGGTACCCTTGAGCTTGTTCCTCTTCGGTGCTTGGGCGCCCTAGACGGTTGGAGGTGTTCGGAGCTCAATCATTGTGGTGTGAAGCTCCGAGCAAGCGTCGGGGTCTCCAATTAGGTTGTGGAGATCACCCCGAGCAATTTGATGGGTACCGGTGACCGCCCCCAAGGATTGCCAAAGTGTACGGGTTCGGTGACCGCCCCCAAGGGTTGGCATTTGTACGGGTTTGGTGACCGCCCTCAAGGGTCCCTTAGTGGAATCACGGCATCTTGCATTGTGTGAGGGCGTGAGGAGATTACGGTGGCCCTATTGGCTTCTTGGGGAGCATTGTGCCTCCACACCGCTCCAAACGGAGATTAGCATCCGCAAGGGTGTGAACTTCGGGATACATCATCGTCTTCGCGTGCCTCGGTTATCTCTTACCCGAGCCCTTTACTTACGCACTTTACTTTGTGATAGCCATATTGTTTCTTGTCATATATCTTGCTATCACATAGTTGTTTATCTTTCTTAGCATAAGTTGTTGGTTCACATAGGTGAGCCTAGTTGTTTTAGGTTTTGTGCTTGACAAATTAACCGTTAGGTTTATTCCGCATTTGTTCAAGCCTAAATTGTAATTATTTTAAAAGCGCCTATTCACCCCCCCCCTCTAGGCGACATCCATGATCTTTCAACGGCGTAATGGTGTGTCCGAACGTCGTAACCGTACTTTATTATATATTGTGCGATCTATGATGTCTCTTACCGATTTACCACTATCGTTTTGGGGTTATGCATTAGAGACAGCTACATTCAGGTTAAATAGGGCACCATCTAAATCCGTTGAGATGACACCGTATGAACTGTGGTTTGGCAAGAAACCTAAGTTGTTGTTTCTTAAAGTTTGGGTTTGCGATGCTTATGTGAAAAAGTTTCAGCCTGATAAGCTCAAACCCAAATCAGAGAAGTGCGTCTTCATAGGATACCCAAAGGAGATTGTTGGGTACACCTTCTATTACAGATCTGAAGGCAAGATATTCGTTGCTAAGAATGGATCCTTTCTAGAGAAGGAGTTTCTCTCGAAAGAAGTGAGTGGGAGGAAAGTAGAACTTGATGAGGTAATTGTACCTGCTCCCGAATTGGAAAGTAGTTCATCACAGAAATCAGTTCCAGTGATTCCTACACCAATTAGTGAGGAAGCTAATGATGATGATCATAAAACTTCAGATCAAGTTACTACCGAACCACGTAGGTCAACCAGAGTAAGATCCGCACCAGAGTGGTACGGTAATTATGTTCTGGAGGTCATGTTACTTGACCATGACGAACCTACGAACTATGAGGAAGCGATGATGAGCCCAGATTCCACGAAATGACTTGAGGCCATGAAATCTGAGATGGGAACCATGTATGAGAACAAAGTGTGGACTTTGATTGACTTGCCCGATGATCGGTGAGCCATTGAGAATAAATGGATCTTCAAGAGGAAGACGGACACTGATGGTAGTGTTACTATCTATAAAGCTCGACTTGTCGCGGAAGGTTTTCGACAAGTTCAAGGTGTTGACTACGTTGAGATTTTCTCACTTGTAGCGATGCTTAAGTCTGTCTGAATCATGTTAGCAATTGCCGCATTTTATGAAATCTGGCAAATGGATAACAAAACTGCACTCCTTAGATTTATTAAAGAAGAGTTGTATATGATGCAACCAGAAGGTTTTGCCAATTCTAAAGGTGCTAACAAAATGTGCAAGCTCCATCGATCCATTTATGGACTGGTGCAAGCATCTCGGAGTAGGAATATACGCTTTGATAGTGTGATCAAAGCATATGGTTTTATACAGACTTTTGGAGAAGCCTGTATTTACAGAAAGTGAGTGGGAGCACTACAGCCTTTCTGATAAGTATATGTGAATGACATATTGTTGATCGGAAATGATGTAGAATTTTTCTGGAAAGCATAAAGGAGTGTTTGAAAGGGTTTTTCAAAGAAAGACCTCGGTGAAGCTGCTTACATATTGAGCATCGAGATCTATAGAGATAGATCAAGACGCTTGATAAGTTTTTTCAATGAGTACATACCTTGACAAGATTTTGAAATAGTTCAAAATGGAACAGTAAAAGAAGGTGTTCTTTCCTGTGTTGCAAGGTGTGAAGTTGAGTAAAGACTCAAAACCCAACCATGGCAGAAAATAGAAAGAGAATGAAAAGTCATTCCCTATGCCTCAGTCATAGGTTCTATAAAGTATGCCATGCTATGTACCAGACCTATTGTATACCCTGCCCTGAGTTTGGCAAGGGAGTACAATAGTGATCTAGGAGTAGATCACTGGACAGCGGTCAAAATTATCCTTGGTGGAATAAGGATATGTTTCTCGGTTATGGAGGTGACAAAAAGTTTGTCGTAAAGGGTTACGTCGATGCAAGCTTTGACACTGATCTGGATGACTCTAAGTCTCAATCTGGATACATATTGAAAGTGGGAACATTTAGCTAGCACTACAAAAAAATACACTTCCATGATATACGTGTTTGTCACAGTAGGTCACGTTTTCTATCATGCATGTACATCCATGACAAATTTATGATAGAATCAAGATAGTCATACCTGTGCTGTCGTAGAAGTGTTCCATGACATTACCAAAATTATCATCACGGAAGTGTCCACTTCCGTGACGATAGATCGCGCGTCATAGAAGTGCTTTCGTCAAGGGTGACCGGCACGTGGCATCCACCGTAACGGGACGCCGTTAAGCTATCGGGTCCGGTTTTGGATCGGATAACCCATTAACAGCCCGGACCAATGGGAATTTTCCATGTGTAAAATTCTCATTGGCCGGAGGAAACACGTGTCGGCTCAACGTTCGGACAGATGTCATCCACTCATTGGACAGGAGGCGCTATTGATACGTCGACACGTGGCACGGCCCAAAAGAGGCCCATTCCGGTGAAAAGGCCGGTCCGTTTGACTTCGTCAAAAGGTAACGGGCCGGCCCATGGAAAGCCTGTTAACGGCCTGTTCGTATATAGCCCATTTACAGCCCGCTTACTACCGGCCCGTTACGGCCTATCGGAATTAAGCCCAGTAGCTTCATCTGGGCCGTCCAATATGATTCCAGCCCGTTGTAACTTCCGGCCCATGTATGGCCCATGATGTTTTTCGGCCCATATGAGGCCCTTTGTAACTCTCGGCCCATTAAAGGCCCGAGATGAAACTGGCCCATAATGAACAATGTATCGCTTTATACCCATTAACGGCCCATTATTCCGTCGGCCGTTTCCAGCCCGTGTTAACTTTCGGCCTTCTAAGGGCCCATTTATTCTTGGGCTCATTTCTAGAATTCGGTTAGATACGGTCCGTTATTGGCCTGTTCCGTTTGTGGGCCAAATACAACCCGTGGTTACATGCAGCCCGTTTGTGGCCCGTCAACCCATTGGGCTGTTTTCATAGCGTTATCAAATACAGCCTTTTAACGGCCCGTTATGGTCCACGAATAGTACGGCCCATGTTTGGCGAAATGATTATACGGCCCGTAGAAGGCCAATGG
The DNA here is from genome assembly GCF_018294505.1 of Triticum aestivum. NCBI lineage: Eukaryota > Viridiplantae > Streptophyta > Magnoliopsida > Poales > Poaceae > Triticum > Triticum aestivum. The sequence continues at coordinate 461,635,412 of NC_057811.1, forward strand.
ATCCTACGGCCGTAGAAGGCCCATGGATCATACGGCCCATAGAAGGCCCATGGATCATACGGCCCGTAGAAAGTCCATGGATCCTACGGCCCGTAAAAGGCCCATGGGTCCTACGGCCCGTAGAAGGCCCACGGATCCAACGGCCCGTAGGAGGCCCATGGTTACAACTGTCCGTGTGTTGCCATGATTATTGTGGCCTAGTTACCAAAACTAGGTTATTGTCGCCACTAAAACAACACGGAAAAGGAACTGCAGTGACTACAAGCAAACAACTAAACAAGACAATAAGGAAATAAATAAGCAAGCAACTAACGCTAGCCTATTACAGCTATTGCACATATTACATCCACTGGGCATCAAAGTTCGCCACCAGTGCAAATATAGGGAACAAAGCAGCATATTAGTACACTGGCCATCAAAATTGGCCACCAGTGCAAATAAACGCAGCAGCAAAACAAGTCCATAACTGAAACAACTTCAGAAGAGCTCAAGAAAGGTTATCCTGGGTATCCACCGTGCTGGCAATAAGCTTAGCAAGCTTATTAGCTTTGTCCTGTTTGGCGCTAAAATCCTCCAACGCTTTCTGTTGCACCAGAAAGTATGCATCTGAATGCTCCAGGGACTTCCGCAGTCCTTCCGCTTCTTGTGGCAGCACAGCTGATCGATGTCTTTCAGCTTGTAGTTGAGACTCAAGAAACTGAACTGATTCAGACAGTGAGTTTGAATAGCTTGTGCAAGCGGTAGTGGCCAGTAACTCGAACAGTAAACCAAGACAGGACTTTGGGGTTGCCTCACTGTCTTCAAGATAGTTTTCCTTAGCTGTTTTATCAGCTTTGTTGGAGACCAACAAGGATGTCTCACGATCCTGAACCTTATCTGCATTACTTCCTTTATCATTGCCTAATAAGGCACTCTTCCCCAATATTCTGTCAGCATTCTAAAAGAAGAAACAAGCAGACACATAACAGGTTTAGCATGTACTAGTATATGAAACTCATTTCGGTGAACCAGTTCACTAGTAAGGTGGACAAGATTAAACTACCAAGTCTTCTATTGCCAAGTAGTACATTATAAAAGCATCAAACAAACATATATCTATGTCCTATGGTCACGGCATTGCCTTGCCAAATCAAAATAGAGACACGGTTCAAATCATATCAGTTCAAGAGAAAGCAGCACTAAAAGAATACAAAGCATGGGAAATTAAACGGCACAACAAGATTTCAGATGGGTACCACGGGTCTACATGTACAACAACACTATTGGCCCTGTTATGATGCTAGTAATGTGCATGATATGAGAAGTCAACTGTATACACAATTGAAATTGAAATCAACAGAGCTATTTATAAGAGCAAACCTGTTAAAGAAACATGCGTAAACATACCTGTTGTGCCATTGGAGTTTCCATTGGATAGTTCAATTTAAAATAAGTTTGTATGAGTGAATACAATGATACAAGAGCAAAGCAGTATGCACGATAGCAATGGAATCTTAAATGAGAACAGTTGTTCTTCAGGTTTAAGCACTTGTTCTACATGAACAGAGTACAGTAAGATGCAATCATATAGTACTTAAAATAAAATGAGCACATAGACCTTACCACATTCTTGGTTCGGGACCAGTAAAGAACAAGGCGTTCCCAGTCATCGTCCAATAAATGTGTCTCAGGAGAACGTAAGGGAATTTGATGAGTTTCTTTGCCAGTGAAGTACATTTTCTTTAGGTAATTCCGATACTGCCACCAAGCATTCTTGAAGATAGCAGAGGTATTAGAACAGGTTACCTCATCCCGAGTTTCCAAATCGGTCCTTCTCTATAGAGAAAAATGGGAAAATTTGCTGTATTATAACCATCATGGAGGTAGAATGTATGGGACAAAGCAAAGTAATCTCCATGAATAACATTACTTACACATAACTCCTGGACAAACACCTACAACTGGCATTTTCCTTCATCTTCAGTATAATATTTCCATGATGGGAAGATATGCACATAGGATTTAACAACATCAAATGCGATAGATGCTAAACTATGAATGGCTGGTTGTGCTTCCTCCACAGGAATAGGTGTACTAACTGGTGGAGTTGGGGTTCGCCGTGGTAGTACTGGCGCTTTGGGCACTAGAGCTACCTTACTAACTTCTCTTGTTTGGGAGCTCTGTGGTGGAGATGGTGCTGTGTCAACAAGAACTCGGTTACTATCTGCTAGGGTTGGGGTTAGATTGGGTGAAGCCGGTTCTCTGTCCGTCGCAGTAGGGGTAAAATCTGCGAGAGTCTGGGTTATGTGTGGTAGGGCTGGTTCTCGTGCATGTACAACCGTGCTATCTCCACCAAGAGGTAGCACTGTTTTATTTGAAGACCGTGTTTTTTACTCCGCTAGATACTGCCATCACCCGCTCCAATTCAAATGACTGATAAACAGGAAACATAATTGAATGTACAGATATTGTATGAGAGACAGATGCAATAGATAGTGTGGAAAAAAGAGGGCATTAAATAATTGACATGTATATTGTTTAACTAAAACGGATAGCATGACATAATTTCACATATATGATGTCTATCTAAACTGGATAGCATAGCATAACAGAATTCAAAGATATGATGACTAAGTAAACAGGATCGCATGACATAATTCACATACATGTTATCTAAGTAACCAGGATCGCATGATTTAATTCACATATGTGATTTATATGCTAAGCGGAGGGCATTCGCATATATGATGTCTGAACTAAGAACATGGTGTTGAATATTGTGTATATGATGTCTAAACTATGCAATGCAAGACACCATATGCATGATATCCGCAGTAGAACTGTGCCAAGTTAGAGCATACACCTCGGTGGGGGAATAGGACTGGTCATATGTCTCTGAATCCATCTCTGAGGAGCTATCGGGACCCAGCAAGAGATCTGCTTCGACAGGTAGCACTGTCTGCTCTGAAGGCCTTGTTTTCACTCCAGATTTTTCCATCACCCACTCAAATGGCTAATTCACAGGAAGAGTAGTTTAATGTACAAACATTGTCGACAAATGGAAATTGAATGAAGAAAAGATGGGCTAGATATCATTCAAATATATGATGCCTGGTTAAACAGGATGGCATTGCACATTTCACATATATTATGGCTGGCTAAAAGACATGAGACTGCATAATTCCCATATATGATATTGAAACTAAACAGGTGGCATTACAGAACATGTCTAAACTAAGCAGATGACATATATGATGTCGAAAGCAGGCACTGCAAGGAAACATATGCATGATATGACTAACATCATCATGCCAAGTTAGAGCAAACACCTTGGGGGGTAAATAGGAGTGGCCAGCTGCATCTGAATCCGCCTCAGAACAGATATCTTCCTCTGGATTACAATCTGGAGAGGGGGAGGGTTTGCCATTGAACCCACCATGGAGCGATGTCTGCATGACATTGTATTGCCGCGCAAAACCCTTCTCTTTTTCTCTACATGTTCAGCATGACGGTGTACAATATTTGACATGCATACAAAAAATATATAGTGAGATTATGTAAGGGGAGCATGCAGAAATCTAGAGTGATGGTAACAACCAGTGGATGGATCCAAAAATAATGATAGCAGGCTGATGATTGCTTTAATTTAATAAAAAACAGATGATGATTGCTTTACTATTTGTTTCCCACCCAAGATGAACAACATAGGCATACCCTGGGTGAACCAGATATTAGACAGAGATACTATTCATTGCTGCCTCGATATGTGCCCCACAACTAATTTAGAACTCAAGTTTGAACATCAATTTGGACCTGACTTGGAGTCTAAGAGGTGAACAGGACAATAAAGTAGCAGGTAATATTAAGCAATGCATAACATAAGCAGAAACAAAAGAGTGCGACCTCTCTTGTGGACCCGTGTACTCCTCAGGTTCATCTGCTGAGTCGATGATGGTGATGCCGTTGCGGTGGGTGCCGGCGGCAGGGAAGGAGATCTGAGGCGGCGAAAGACGGTCAGGAGTCGTGATGTCTGGTTTGGTGGATGCTTCTGTCGATGGAGCAGCTCAGGTGAAGTGGACGACGTCGCAGCAGGAGCAGGACAAACCACACAAAGTTTTGTTCGACACCTACCTGTAACTGAAGTAATTCTGTAAGGGCTCATTTGGCTTGCATGATTCTAAAAATGCAGGGATAGGAGGAAAAACACCGGAATAGGATAGGAATGCACATGGGAAACGGAGCATTTGTGAACATAGGATTTCTGTCAACTTGGGTGTTTGGTTCACAGGAAAAGGAGGAGCAGAGGAATGCAAAGAAACATGGCCAAAATAAAGTGAAACCATATGAAAGCGTGTACAGTTAGAATGTTATTCTGCCACTAATGCACTTGGTCTTGTTTTCATGCATAGGATTTTGAAAAGTAGGTCCAGGTGGATGTTTTGCTCCATTCCTTTCAACAAAATGCATGAATAATTGAATAGTAGAGTGCCATAGGAAAATTTCTTATTGCTACATTTTTCCATTGAACCACAATAGCCCTAATGGATCGACATGAATGTAGAGTAATAAGTATTGTGACAAGTGTACAACCTCTTTGCCGTAGCCGTGTCGACCTCAGCATCATTGGGTTGGTTGCTGAAGAAGTTGAGGCAGAGGTGGTTGTCTGAGGTGCGGAGGAAGATCTGAGGAATCTGTAGACGACGTCCAGGGCACTGCTGTGTTGTGATGGATCGTTCTGTCCTTGGAGCAGCTCCGGTGAGCCGTAAGACATCAAGGCTGAAGCAGCACAAGACAGACATCATTAATCTCAAGTGGGATTCTAATAGCATCTCCAATAGATAATGTAAAATGCATTACCAAAAAGTGATAGATGTAAAATTCACATCACCAAAAACCACCTGACTACAACAGATGAGGTAAAAACTGTTGACTTTGAACTTAACTGTCGAAACTGAAATTTACTGTGGAATCTGAATGTTACTGTCGAAACTGAATGCCATGGTAGCAGAGAGGCACTTCACATGGGATAGTTTAGGGAGGGCATGCAGTTCATCTTCAACCTGCACCCCCCTGAGCCGCCAGCCACCACCGGCCGAACCCCGCGCCGCCTCGCCGCCCCGAAACAACTCCCCACTGCCGATCCGCCGCCGCCTCGCTACCCCGAAACAACACCCCACCATCGGTGCACCCCACCCAGAACCCTAAGATAGATAGTGGGGTACCTCTCCGGCGAGCCCCCCCCCCCCGCTACGGGTGGTTCTTCCTTAACTCCGGCGAGACCCACTGATGCCTACTACGCAACCTTCTTCTTGTAGACGTTGTTGGGCCTCCAAGTGCAGAGGTTTCTAGGACAGTAGCAAATTTCCCTCAAGTGGATGACCTAAGGTTTATCAATCCATGGGAGGCGTAGGATGAAGATGGTCTCTCTCAAGCAACCTTGCAACCAAATAACAAACAGTCTCTTGTGTCCCCAACACACCCAATACAATGGTAAATTGTATAGGTGCACTAGTTCGGCAAAGAGATGGTGATACAAGTGCAATATGGATGGTAGATATGGGTATTTGTAATCTGAAATTATAAAAACAGCAAGGTAACTATTGATAAAAGTGAGCATAAACGGTATTGCAATGCTAGGAAACAAGGCCTAGGGTTCATACTTTCACTAGTGCAAGTTCTCTCAACAATAATAACATAATTGGATCATATAACTATCCCTCAACATGCAACAAAGAGTCACTCCAAAGTCACTAATAGCGGAGAACAAACGAAGAGATTATTGTAGGGTACGAAACCACCTCAAAGTTATTCTTTCGGATCGATCTATTCAAGAGTTCGTAGTAGAATAACACCTTAAGACACAAATCAACCAAAACCCTAATGTCACCTAGATACTCCAATGTCACCTCAAGTATCCGTGGGTATGATTATACGATATGCATCACACAATCTCAGATTCATCTATTCAACCAACACAAAGAACTTCAAAGAGTGCCCCAAAGTTTCTACCGGAGAGTCAAGACGAAAATGTGTGCCAATCCCTATGCATAAGTTCACAATGTTACGCAACCCGCAAGTTGATCACCAAAACATACATCTAGTAGATCGTGTGAACATCCCATTGTCACCACAGATAAGCACATGCAAGACATACATCAAGTGTTCTGAAATCCTTAAAGACTCAATCCGATAAGATAACTTCAAAGGGATAACTCAATCCATTACAAGAGAGTAGAGGGGGAGAAACATCATAAGATCCAACTATAATAGCAAAGCTCGTGATACATCAAGATCGTGCCACATCAAGAACACGAGAGAGAGAGAGAGATCAAACACATAGCTACTGGTACATACCCTCGGCCCCGAGGGTGAACTACTCCCTCCTCGTCATGGAGAGCGCCGGGATGATAAAGATGGCCGCCGGAGAGGGATTCCCCCCTCCGGCAGGGTGACGGAACGGGTCTAGATTGGTTTTTGGTGGCTACAGAGGCTTACGGCGGCGGAACTCCCGATCTAGGTTATGTTCTGGGAGTTTCTGTATATATAAGAGTTTTTGGTGTCGGGAACAAGTCAGGGGGGTCTCTGAGGCGGCCACAAGGTAGGGGGCGCGCCCAGGGGGTGGGGCGTGCCCCCCACCCTCGTGGGTGCCTCGGGACTCTTCTGGTCCATCTTCGATGCTCCGTGGTCTTCTTCTGGTCCAAAAATAATCTCTATCAAATTTCAGGTCAATTGGACTCCGTTTGGTTTTCCTTTTCTGCGATACTCAAAAACAAGGAAAAAACAGAAACTGACACTGGGCTCTAGGTTAATAGGTTAGTCCCAAAAATCATATAAAATAGCATATAGATGCATATAAAACATCCTAGATGGATAATATAATAGCATGGAACAATCAAAAATTATAGATCGTTGGAGACCAGCATCCCCAAGCTTAATTCCTGCTCGTCCTCGAGTAGGTAAATGATAAAAACAGAATTTTTGATGTGGAATGCTACCTAACATATTTATCAATGTAATTTTCTTTATTGTGGCATGAATATTCAGATACATAAGGTTCAAGACAAAAGTTTAATATTGACATAAAAATAATAATAATTCAAGCATACTAACCAAGCAATTATGTCTTCTCAAAATAACATAGCCAAAGAAAGCTCATCCCTACAAAATCATATAGTTTGGCCATGCTTCATCTTCGTCACACAAAATATCCAAATCATGGACAACCCCGGTTTCAGCCAAGCAATTGCTTCATACTTTAGTATTCTCAAACTCTTTCAACCTTCATGCAATACATGAGCGTGAGCCATGGACATAGCACTATAGGTTGAATAGAATATGATGATGCGGGTTGTGTGGAGAAGACAAAAAAGGAGAAAGTCTCACATCGACGCGGCTAATCAACGGGCTAGGGAGATGCCCATCAATTGATGTCAATGCGAGGACTAGGGATTGCCATGCAACGGATGCACTAGAACTATAAATGTACGAAAGCTCAACAAAAGAAACTAAGAGGGTGTGCATCCAACTTGCTTGCTCACGAAGACCTAGGGCATTTGAGGAAGCCCATCGTCGGAATATACAAGACAAGTTCTATAATGAAAAATTCCCACTAGTATATGAAAGTGACAAAATAAGAGACTCTCTATCATAAAGATCATGGTGCTACTTTGAAGCACAAGTGTGGAAAAAGGATAGTAGCATTGTCCCTTCTTTTCTTTTTTTTCTTTTTTTTATTTTTTTTTATTTTTGGGCCTTTTTTGGCCTTTCTATTTTTTTGGGGGACAATGATCTATTAATGATGATCATCACACTTCTATTTATTTACAACTCAATGATTACAACTCGATACTAGAACAAAGTATGACTCTATACGGATGCCTCCGGCGGTGTACCGGAATAGGCAATGAATCAAGAGTGACATGTATGAAAAATTATGCATGGTGGCTTTGCCACAAATACGATGTCAACTACATGATCATGCAAGGCAATATGACAATGATGAAGCGTGTCATAATAAACGGAACGGTGGAAAGTTGCATCGCAATATATCTCGGAATGGCTATGGAAATGCCATAATAGGTAGGTATGGTGGCTGTTTTGAGGAAGATATAAGGAGGTTTATGTGTGATAGAGCGTATCATATCACGGGGTTTGGATGCACCGGCGAAGTTTGCACCAACTCTCAAGGTGAGAAAGGGCAATGCACGGTACCGAAGAGGCTAGCAATGTGTCAGGACCCCGATCCTAAGCCACATCGATCTAGCATCTAACACATCATATCACTTTGCGGCCTCACACACGGTATTACCACGGGTTTCGCCTTACCTGGCCCGGGACCGTTTGCGCCTTTCGGCTCACGTATATGATAGTGTCGCTAGCATCCATATGACAGAGAACCCGGGCCGACATGACTAGTCGTGAACCCAAAGTGACACTAACTTACGGGGACAGGCATACATGAACCAACATTGAACGTGTCGGTCATCAGCGTGTGAATCCTGCTGTAGCAACTGGGCTCACAGGACTCCGGGAACCCGGGCTGTAGCAGGCTAGCAGGACTCCGGAAGTCACCGCGTGACATTTCCCCGAAGGGACAGACACAGGAACGAAGTGGATCACATGCCGGCCAGTCTAAGTGTTCCAGAGCAGTAGCAACTGGGCTAGCAGGACTCCGGTAAACCGGGCTGTAGCAGACTACCATGGCTCAGTGGAAGCACTAGACTACATTTCCCCATAAGAGAGGCTACCAAGGATAGACAACTAGGTTATCGGATCCCACACATACCAAGCATTTCAACAACATACACCACAATATGCTCGATATGTGCAAATACAACATGGCATCACAACATGACTCTACAACTCAAAGTATTTATTCATTAGGCTCCGAAGAGCCAGATATTACAAACATGGGTCTGATGACCCAACATTCAGAGCATACAAGTCAAAGCACATGCGGAAGCTTAACATGTTTGAGTACAGACATCTACAAATGAAAAAGGTTAAGAAGCCTGACTATCTACCAGACACTGCCGAGGGAACAAGATCGTAGTTGAGGTAACAAGCTCAACGTCGAAGTCCACGCGGAACTACTAGTGAGGCTGAAGTCTCTCTGCAAAAACATAAATTAAGCAAATGTGAGTACAAATGTACCCAGCAAGACTTACATCAGAACTAGCTACATATGCATCAGTATCAACAAAGGGGGTGGTGGAGTTTAACTGCAGCAAGCCAGCTTTGACTCGGTGGCTATCCTGAACTACGACTGCAAGTAACTCTTTGAGGTGGCGCACACGAGTCCACATATTCACCATATCAATACACCACTATGGATCCGCTCCCGTCTCCCTACGAGAACGCCATCCATAGCACTCACGCTTATCTTGCACATTTTAGAGTATCCACTTTCACTTGTCTATGAACTGTACAGGCAACCCAGAAGTCCTTTACCGCGGACACGGCTATTCGAATAGATCATTTATAACCCTGCAGGGGTGTACTTCTTCACACACGCTCTCGCCACTTACCACCATGTACACGTCGTGTATCTCGGCAACCTTCAAGCGGAAGCCTGGCGAGGGAGTCGGCCATGACCTGACTAACCACACAAGTCTCTAGTCCAGGTTTATCACCTATTCGGGTTCCATCCGCGAGGAGATCCGGCCGGGGTTTCGCTCACAGCCCCAAACGATGTGTGCAGGGTTCCCGAGACACCAAACGGGCGCCCGGTACACCGTGCCATGGTGTATCTACCGCATCATAGCCCATCCCTAGGGTCAGCGCTACGCACAGCCTCCAACACATATCCTACAAACACCAGAAACTAGTTGCAACTCCTGGACAGAGATCAAGGCGATTAATAAGTCGAGAGAGTCCATTAAGGATCCCAATGTGTGGTAGTAGCTGTTCATGGATCACAAAAACAAAACTCAGTTCCTGAGGACGGCTTCAATGAGACAACCCACCATGTACTCCTACATGGCCTCTCACCGCTACCTTTACCAAATCGTGTTCACACACTTAGCTCACGCACAGTAAGACATGTTCATCACCATTCCAATTCATCCCATATGAATCAGACCTGACTCAACTCTATTCAGTAGCAGGCTTGACAAACAAGCATGAATGAGTAGGCACATCAGGGCTCAAACAACTCCTACTCATGCTAGTGGGTTTCATCTATTTACTGTGGCAATGACAGGTCATGCAGAGGAAAAGGGGTTCAACTACCGCAGCATGTAACAGTTGAATCGTTGTTGTCCTAATGCAGTAAAAGAGAGCAGGAGCGAGAGAGTGGGATTGTATCGGAATGAACAAGGGGGTTTTGCTTGCCTGGCACTTCCGAAGATAATATAGCTCTTCATCGGTGTCATCGAACTCATCGTCGGAACCACGTCTACTGAGAGGGGACAAATACCGGTAACAGAGAAGGAAAACACAATCAATGCAATGCACAATATGATGCATGAACATGACATGTCAATATGCTGTGTTTTGAGCTAATGCAAGTAAAACGAGAGGGGTTTGGGTCATTTTGAACCAAAGATTCAAAGTTCAAACTCATTTGTGATCTTAAATAGTGCTTTATCATGTTTTGCACTAAACAGCAAGTTAACTTGTTTAAACATGCATGAATCTAGTACAGATGGATAGATTGGATTTTTCTGATCATTTTTCATATATAACACTTTGCATTTGGAGTTACAGATTAATTTCTATGAATTTTTGAAGTTAGCACTATTTTTTGAAATTTCCTGAATAAGAATAAATCCAGAAAATTCTTTGCTGCGTCAGCACTACGTCACTGTGACGTCAACAGGTCAATGGGGCAGTCCAGGTCAAACTGACCAGTGGGCCCCGTGTGTCAGTAACTAAACTAAACTAACTAGGTTTAGTTAACACTAATCTAGGTTAGTTAGCAGGGCGTCCCCTCCTGTCAGTGACTAGGGAGGGGGAGTCAAACTGGGGTCAACCTTGGTCAAACTCGCCGGAGTTGACCCTGGACTCGTCGCCGGCAAGGCCAGGGATGGCGGAGAGGCGCGGTTTCGCACTCCGGCGACCAAATCGACGGCAGAGTGCATCTACGTGGAGCTGGGAGCGAGCCGCATCGAGTGGTGCTGGAGTTTGAGCTCACGGTCGCCGGAAACGATGCCGGCGACGTGTTTGGCGGCTGCCGGAGCTCGGACGAGCTCGCACTCGTCGCTAGGAGGCACGGCGAGGTGCGTGGAGTGGTGCTAGGGGCTGCTAGGGCTGCGGCGAACGCGGTGACGCGCTTGGCTTCAAGCCAGCGTGGCTGTGGCCACGACGGCGATGTGTAGAGGCGGCGGCGCGTGCGGGCGAGCTTGGTGCAGTGGCTACGGTGCACGAGAAGGCAAACGGAGAGGAGGAGGATGTAGCAGGGCTAACGGCGGTTGCAGGGGAGCGAACTGCGAGCTTGGAGGAGGTCAGATGGCAACGGGGCGGCGAGAGGGATCTCCGGCGATGGGCGGTGAAGACGAGGTCGAGGAGGCGTCTCCGGGGCGTGCGAGCGCTCGGGGATCGGCTGCTCGATGAAGCGGACGGTGGCGAAGCTCGGGGACACGTCGGGGAGGCGAGGGGGCGACGGTGGCTGCGGCTACTACGGCGGCGCAGGCGCTGCTGCGTCGGCCATGGCGGGGAGAGGGCGAGGGAGAGAACCAGGGGAAAAGTGAGACGTCCAGGGGTCAGGGCGGCGAGGTGGAACTCACCCATGCACCAGCGGCTCGGTGGCAAGCAGGTGACGGCATGGCGATCTCGGGCGCGCCGGCGCTCACCTCTCTGCATGCCTGGCGAGAGGAAGCAGCTGACTGGCCATGGGCCAGCATAGTGCTGGGCCGCCAGGTAGGTTTTGTCAGGTAAGTTTCTCCTTCCTTTTTATTTGTTTCAATTTTCTATTTCTTCTGTAGCTTCAGGGCTTTATTAAAAACACCTAGACATTCCCAAAAAATCATGAAACTACTCATGGCTACTGTTTAAAGTATACACAACAGTAAGCATTTTAGTTTATGATTATTTGGACATTTAAAATATTTTATAGCATTTAAATGTCCAAATGAAAATAACATATGATTTAATCCAGTGACCTTATGATGTCCTAGAAAAGTGTGCACCATTTTTGTCAGAGGTTCTAGACCAAGGCAAAGGTGATGAACATTTTAGATGGGCATTTCAGGTTCATTGGAAAGATTTTAGTAACCCCTAGTTGGATTGAGGGGGCGCTGGGGGTTTCTGTCATCCCCATTTCAACTTTCTGTGAAAAGTAAACATGATGCAGCCACTCTAATGCATGCACTGACTAGGGTTGTGACAACTCACCCCCACTAAACAAGAATCTCGTCCCGAGATTCAAGACGTGAGGTAAGAAGGTAGAGGGGACACAAAGCTAACACAATCTTCACGATCCAGGTTGCACTTCATAAGAACATTCATTCAATCATCCTCTTTGTCTCGACGTCCTGCTCTGAGAACTCCATCCAACATGACAACTAGAGGAAAAGGAAACTCTGGAAGGATCGATCTTCCCGGAGGTCGAACAACTCAGGATCAACTCACGGAATGAGACATAGCAACATCTCTCGAGCTGAGACACAAAGCACACATCTAGAGGGATGGAGTGGAACAGATGACGAGGGTTCACTAGGTAGACAACAATTCCACACCTAAGAGGGTGGTGAACGGTTGTCAACGTAGCTAGGATTTGAGTTGCCATGATACCATAACGAGACACCCTAGAGAAGGATGACTTGTAGAATTATCCCTTAAGTGGCAGAAGAATTACTTTTGATTCAGAGATCAATAAAATTCTCTATACCATCCTAGGGCAAATCTCGAGCAATCATTTGAAGGAGTTCGAAAGGATGACATACCCTGACTAGAATGGACGATGTGGACTACCTTGTTGAAGACAACGTAATGGATGATCTCTACTTATCATCGGAAATGGATGGAACCCGTGGTAGGATGGCACAAAGGCGGTGCAAGATGGGAGTAAAATGCAAATGCTGGAAATGATTCTAGTAACTGGGGAGAAACTCAACAGATGAGAGTGATTCCACTGTTGAATGGTTCTAGCATAATCGAGGAAACCGAGAGCACAAGGACCTCTGAGGATCAACTTCTAGAATAAGTTGCACTAAATCCTCATGGAGAAGATGGTTAAATAGCTCAATCAAGATACTACAATGATAGATCTTCCAGATAGGTGTGTCGTCCAGAACATCAACCTTGTCGGGACCTACATCATAGATCTTGGAAAAGTTCCAACCGTCATATCTGCCTGAGATTCAGATCTGGTTGGTAACAGGATATTCCAGACTCACCGAGTCTAGAAGAAAATGAAAGTTTGCAACACAAATCGACGAGATGGCGTTGCGAGATTCTCGGGAAATGGACTATGGTAGTGAGCTCCAAAGCATGAGCTGGATCTGCTAAACACATGTGGACATGCTGTCCCAGACAAGCATGACCACATAGTAGTCTTACAATGAAACACTACCGAGTCCTAGTTGGGAACCATCATCAAGGATATCGAAGTCCTTGCATAAGTCATATGATTAGCTCTTATTCAGAAACTTCTTCTCCCTGAACAAATCAGCCAGTGGCTTGGTGTGCTAGGGAATACATATGGAATGGAGGTAATTAATCTACCAAACCACAGAATACTTCGCACATGCATGACTGACTTGGGACGATTCCAGGGAAGCAAAACTAACTTTCTCAAATTCACGGCGGCAACTTGCATCGAATGCACATGAATGAGAGGGAGGCACTTCTTTCATCCAACATATGCTTCACGAACGGGACATGAAGATAATGCTTATAAAAGTTTCCAACACTAGCTTAATGTTCAACATGATTCATGGAGGAGACAAAATGCTGCTGATGGACTCAATAGCAACTCATCGGAATTTCCATATCACTGGACTCCCACCATTATGTGAACACGGTGATAGCATTGGTCGGACCAAAAGATGTAATGGTGTATGCTCGAGGGATCAACCACGAGTAAGACAACATTACGAACATCGTTGGTTCTGATTTGACTTGACGATAGCCCATACTCAAGTCAAGTTTTGACAAGACAATAGATCCTACAACTGATCACGAGGACCAATTGGTGAAGATATCATCTTTCTTCAACACATGCACAAACACAAAGATATCCCTTCATAAAGAACCAAATTCGGCAAAGCTTTTTATCTTCCAACTCTCCAAGTTGTTGTTTAGCTTAACCAACTAGCTCAGGGGTATCCCAAACATATCCTTGGAGAAAGGGTGGTTTATGGAAAAAAAACAACTTGATCACGAACTCAACATAGTGGTCAGGTGACAACCTGGTAATACTTCCGAGAAGATATTTGGAAAATCACGAACCACCGATATGTCACTAAGCTCGAGAACAATCTTGCTTTTCAGGGCAAGATGATATGATCAAATAAACAAGGATTGACACTATCCTAACTCATTGATCGAAAAGTGCACCGGAAATAAGGACTAGGTAGCACGATAAACCTTAGGGTGATGATTCAATAATCAACACGCTAAGGATAAGATTATTGTCCATTATCTACCAAGCAACACAGTTGCTAGGAGTATTGATTCCACACATCACGATTCACTTGTCGGCATTCCGGTTGCGACAACACGAAACCGAGGAATGAATAATGATGGTGAGAAGTATCACTACGTCAAGAATTCATGAGAGATGATGCAGTTCTCATCACAATCCTGACATAAAGGGGGTAATACTCCGAGGTAGAACAGAACAAAATCTTGATTGCATTTGATCTGCGGAATACAACTGCTTTGACCCAATCCTGGATATGGTTGAGGTACTGGGGTTTGTTTCTCCTAGTCATTCCGAATAGAATGGCTTGACGGACCACAAGAATAATAGGCATCGATGAACACGAATGCGCGACTACTCCTGACTATCAATTGATAGACGGGGGTCAGAATACAACTAAAGAGAGACAACTCAAAAGAACATACGATTTTATGAGGTGTGGATGCATAGATTTAGTATGTCAAACAAGTTCAACATATTTCTTCTGGATAACCCATGCAGAGAGGTAGGATTGGCAGAGTCACAAGTATAATGGAGAACTCATCGAGAGCACTCTAGTTGTGATTTTTTGGTTTAAACGAATTTCTGCCAAGGGTGGTTCATGGTATTTGGAAGAATGATATACCACGGACCTCGAGGACTATCGCAAAGGTTAATAATATCCTAAAGGCACTAGCAAACACTATCAACATGGGGTAAGTAGAGTGAATCTTGGGTTCAAGAACCCAGGAATAGAATACCTACTAACTAAATGGCATCACATGATGCTTTCAAGAATGGCGGCCAGAATCATCACACTGGGAACAAAAGCATTGCTAGATTACTAGGTGATTTTCCAGGATGCCTAGGGTCATAATACTAGCTCCATCTTATATGTCGAGGCAGTAGAATACCCCAACTCAGCAATTAGTGTGATTAACCTGGCCTAAAAGAACAACAAAACCAGAGGGAAAGGATTTTGCAAATGCATCAGATGGTTTAGAAACCTGGGATGACTCGGACAACATAACGGCTGTAAATGCTCAAAGGATTTGAGACATCCTGCAAAAATGGTGGCATAACCACTCAGAAGCACAATATCAAGGTTCCGAGATCAACTGTCAACACATGGAAGTAATAAAAACTGAACTGAGGCTTGAGACCAACAATCCTACGAGTCTACGGATTAGTAACACGTGATCCTAATAGAAAGATGAGAAACCTAGTTCTTAATCCCCGTAGAAGAGAAGAGGGTGACCCAGATCAGAGGACATAAGGTAAAGGAGTAAAAAGAGCCTTACGTTCCATCCCACAATCAATTCCCCTACATATACTAAAGCATTTCTAGACTCAACTTCGACCAGTTTGTCTTGGTAATCCTACAGCAGTCACGCTCTGATACCAAAGCTGTCGGGACCCCGATCCTAAGCCACATCGATCTAGCATCTAACACATAATATCACTTTGCGGCCTCACGCATGGTATTCCCACGGGTGTCGCCTTACCTGGCCCGGGACCGTTTGTGCCTTTTGGCTCACGTATATGATAGTGTCGCTAGCATCCATATGACAGAGAACCCGGGCCGACATGACTAGTCGTGAACCCAAAGTGGCACTAACTTACAGGGACATGCATACATGCACCAACATAGAATGTGTCGGTCATCAGCGTGTGAATCCGGGATGTAGCAACTGGGCTAACAGGACTCCGGGAACCCGGGCTGTAGCAGGCTAGCAGGACACCGGAAGTCACCGCGTGACATTTCCCCGAAGGGACAGACACAGGAACGAAGTGGATCACATGCCGGCCAGTCTAAGTGTTCCGGAGCAGTAGCAACTGGGCTAGCAGGACTCCAGTAAACCGGGCTATAGCAGACTACCATGGCTCAGTGGAAGCACTAGACTACATTTCCCCATAAGAGAGGCTACCAAGGATAGACAACTAGGTTGTCGGATCCCACACATACCAAGCATTTCAACAACATACACACAATATGCTTGATATGTGCAAATACAACATGGCATCACAACATGACACTACAACTCAAAGTATTTATTCATTAGGCTCCGAAGAGCCAAATATTACAAACATGGGTCTGATGACCCAACATTCAGAGCATACAAGTCAAAGCACATGCGGAAGCTTAACATGTCTGAGTACAGACATCTACAAATGAAAAAGGCTGAGAAGCCTGACTACCTACCAGACACTACCGAGGGCACAAGATCGTAGCTCAGGTAACAAGCTAAGCGTCGAAGTCCACGCGGAACTACTAGTGAGACTGAAGTCTCTCTTCAAAAACATAAATTAAGCAAACGTGAGTACAAATGTACCCAGCAAGACTTACATCAGAACTAGCTACATATGCATCAGTATCAACAAAGGGGGTGGTGGAGTTTAACTACAGCAAGCCAGCTTTGACTCGGTGGCTATCCGGAACTACGATTGCAAGTAACTCTTTGAGGTGGCGCACACGAGTCCACATATTCACCATATCAATACACCACTATGGATCCGCTCCCGTCTCCCTACGAGAACGCCATCCATAGCACTCACGCTTATCTTGCGCATTTTAGAGTATCCACTTTCACTTGTCTATGAACTGTACAGGCAACCCAGAAGTCCTTTACTGCAGACACGGCTATTCGTATAGATCATTTATAACCCTGCAGGGGTGTACTTCTTCACACACGCTCTCGCCACTTACCACCATGTACACATCGTGTATCTCGGCAACCTTCAAGCGGAAGCCTGGCAAAGGAGTCGGCCACGACCTGACTAACCACACAAGTCTCTAGTCCAGGTTTATCGCCTATTCGGGTTCCATCCGCGAGGAGATCCGGCCAGGGTTTCGCTCACTGCCCCAAACGATGTGTGCAGGGTTCCCGAGACACCAAACGGGCGCCCGGTACACCGTGCCACGGTGTATCTACCGCATCATAGCCCACCCCTAAGGTCAGCGCTACGCATGGCCTCCAACACATATCCTACAAACACCAGAAACTAGTTGCAACTCCTGGACAGAGATCAAGGCGATTAATAAGTCGAGAGAGTCAATTAAGGATCCCAATGTGTGGTAGTAGTTGTTCATGGATCACAAACACAGAACTCAGTTCCTGAGGACGTCTTCAATGAGACAACCCACCATGTACTCCTACATGGCCTCTCACCGCTACCTTTACCAAATCGTGTTCACACACTTAGCTCACGCACAGTAGGACATGTTCATCACCATTCCAATTCATCCCCGATGAATCAGACCTAACTCAACTCTAAGAAGTAGTAGGCATGACAAACAAGCATGAATGAGTAGGCACATCAGGGCTCAAAAAACTCCTACTCATGCTAGTGGGTTTCATCTATTTACTGTGGCAATGACAGGTCATGCAGAGGAAAAGGGGTTCAACTACCGCAGCATGTAACAGTTGAATCGTTGTTGTCCTAATGCAGTAAAAGAGAGAAGGAGCGAGAGAGTGGGATTGTATCGGAATGAACAAGGGGGTTTTGCTTGCCTGGCACTTCTGAAGATAATATAGCTCTTCATCGGTGTCATCGAACTCATCGTCGGAACCACGTCTACTGAGAGGGGACAAATACCGGTAACAGAGAAGGAACACACAACCAATGCAATGCACAATATGATGCATGAACATGACATGTCTATATGCTGTGTTTTGAGCTAATGCAACTAAAACCAGAGGGGTTTGGGTCATTTTGAACCAAAGATTCAATGTTCAAACTCATTTGTGATCTTAAATAGGGCTTTATCATGTTTTGCACTAAACAGAAAGTTAACTTGTTTAAACATGCATGAATCCAGTACAGATGGATAGATTGGCTTTTTCTGATCATTTTTCATATATAACACTTTGCATTTGGAGTTACAGATTAATTTCTATGAATTTTTAAAGTTAGCACTATTTTCTGAAATTTCCTGAATACGAATAAATCCAGAAAATTCTTTACTGTGTCAGCACTACGTCACTGTGACGTCAACAGGTCAACGGGGCGGTCTAGGTCAAACTGACCAGTGGGCCCCGTGTGTCAGTAACTAAACTAAACTAACTAGGTTTAGTTAACACTAATCTAGGTTAGTTAGCAGGGCGTCCCCACCTGCCAGTGACTCGGGAGGGGGAGTCAAACTGGGGTCAACCTGGGTCAAACTCGCCGGAGTTGACCCGGGACTCGTCGCCGGCAAGGCCAGGGACGGCAGAGAGGCGCGGTTTCGCACTTCGGCGACCAAATCGACGGCGGAGTGCATCTACATGGAGATGGGAGCGAGCCGCGTCGAGTGGTGCTGGAGTTTGAGCTCAGGGTCGCCGGAAACGACGTCGGCGACGTGTTTGGCGGCTGCCGGAGCTCGGACGAGCTCGGAATCATCGCTAGGAGGCACGGCGAGGTGCGTGGAGCGGTGCTACGGGCTGCTAGGGCTGCGGCGAACACGGTGACGCGCTTGGCTTCAAGCCAGCGTGGCTGTGGCCACGATGGCGATGTGTAGAGGCGGCGGCGCGTGCGGGTGAGCTTGGTGCAGTGGCTACGGTGCACGAGAAGGCAAACAGAGAGGAGGAGGACGTAGCAGGGCTCACGGCGGTTGCAGGAGAGCGAACGGCAAGCTCGGAGGAGGTCGGAGGGAGACGGGGCGGCGAGAGGGATCTCGGGCGATGGGTGGTGAAGACGAGGTCGAGGAGGCGTCTCCGGGGCGTGCGAGCGCTCGGGGCTCGGCTGCTCGATGAAGCGGACGCTGGCGAAGCTCGGGGACACTTCGGGGAGGCGAGGTGGCGACGGTGGCTGCGGCTACTACGGCAGCGCGGGCGCTGCTGCGTCGGTCATGGTGGGGAGAGGGCGAGGGAGAGAACCAGGGGAAAAGTGAGACGTCCAGGGGTCGGGGCGGCGAGGTGGAACTCATCCACGCGTCCAGCGGCTCGGCGGCAAGCAGGTGACGGCGTGGCGAGCTCGGGCGCGCCGGCGCTCACCTCTCTGCCTGCCTGGCGAGAGGAAGCAGCTGACTGGCCATGGGCCAGCATAGTGCTGGGCCGCCAGGTAGGTTTTGTCAGGTAAGTTTCTCCTTCCTTTTTATTTGTTTGAGTTTTCTATTTCTTCTGTAGCTTTAGGGCTTTATTAAAAATACCTAGACATTCCCAAAAATCAGGAAACTACTCATGACTACTGTTTAGAGTATATACAACAGTAAGCATTTTACTTTATGATTATTTGGACATTTAAAATATTTTAGAGCATTTAAATGTCCAAATGCAAATAACATATGATTTAATCCAGTGACCTTATGATGTCCTAGAAAAGTGTGCACCATTTTTGTCAGAGGTTCTAGACCAAGGCAAAGATGATGAACATTTTAGAAGGGCTTTTCGGGTTCATTGAAAAGATATTAGTAAACCCTAGTTGGATTGAGGGGGTTCTGGGGGTTTTTGTCATCCCCATTTCAACTTTCTGTGAAAAGTAAACATGATGCAGTCACTCTAATGCATGCACTGACTAGGGTTGTGACACAATGATGGAAGGTGAGAGTGCGTATAATCCATGGACTTGACATTAGTCATAAAGAACTGACATACTTATTGCAAAAATCTACAAGTCATCAAAACCAAGCACTACACGCATGCTCCTAAGGGAAGGGTTGGTAGGAGTTAACCATCGCGCGATCCCGACCTCCACACAAAGGATGACAATCAATGAAATACCTCATGCTTCAAATTTGTTACACAACGGTTACCATACGTGCATGCTACGAGATTTGCAAACCTCAACACAAGTATTTCTCAAATTCACAATTACTCAACTAGCTCGACTCTAATATTACCATCTTCATATCTCAAAACAATCATCAAGTATCAAACTTCTCATAGTATTCAATCCACTCTATATGAAAGTTTTAATTATATCCCTCTTGGATGCTCATCATATTAGGACTAAATAATAACCAAAGCAAATTACCATGCTGTTCTAAAGACTCTCAAAATAATATAAGTGAAGCATGAGAGTTCATCTATTTCTTCAAAATAAAACCACCGCCATGCTCTATCAAGATATAAGTGAAGCACTAGAGCAACCAACAAACTACTCCGAAAGATATAAGTGAAGATCAATGAGTAGTAGAATAATTATGTAACTATGTGAAGACTCTCTAACATTTAAGAATTTCAGGTCTTGGTATTTTATTCAAACATCAAGCAAAACAAAATAAAATAAAATGACGCTCCAAGCAAAACACATATCATGTGGTGAATAAAAATATATCTCCAAGTAAAGTTACCGATGAACGAAAACGAAAGAGGGGATGCCATCCGGGGCATCCCCAAGCTTAGGCTCTTGGTTGTCCTTGAATATTACCTTGGGGTGCCTTGGGCATCCCCAAGCTTAGGCTCTTGCCACTCCTTATTCCATAGTCCATCGAATCTTTACCCAAACTTGAAAACTTCACAACACAAAACTCAACAGAAAACTCGTAAGCTCCGTTAGTATAAGAAAATAAATCACCACTTAGGTACTGTTGTGAACTCATTATAAATTCATATTGGTGTAATATCTACTGTATTCCAACTTCTCTATGGTTCATACCCTCCAATACTACTCATAGATTCATCAAAATAAGCAAACAGCACATAGAAAACAGAATCTGTCAAAAACAGAACAGTCTGTAGTAATCTGTATCATTTGAATACTTCTGTAACTCCAACAATTCTTAAATAAACTTATGGACGTGAGGAATTTGACTATTAATCATCTGCAAAAAGAATCAACCTAAAAGCACTCTCCAGTAAAAAATGGTAGCTAATCTCGTGAGCGCAAAAGTTTCTGTTTTTTACAGCAAGATCGCAAAGACTTCACCCAAGTCTTCCCAAAGGTTCTACTTGGCACAAACACTAATTAAAACATAAAACCACATCTAAACAGAGTCTAGATGAATTATTTATTACTAAACAGGAGCAAAAAGCAAGGAACAAAAATAAAATTGGGTTGCCTCCCAACAAGCGCTAACGTTTAACACCCCTAGCTAGGCATGATGATTTCAATGATGCTCACATAAAAGATAAGAACTGAAACATAAAGAGAGCATCATGAAGAATATAACTAGAACATTTAAGCCTAACCCACTTCCTATGCATAGGGATTTTGTGAGCAAACAATTTATGGGAACAAGAATCAACTAGCATAGGAAAGCAAACACAAGCATAACTTCAAGATTTTAAGCACATAGAGAGGAAACTTGATATTATTGCAATTCCTACAAGCATACGTTCCTCCCTCATAATAATTTTCAGTACCATCACAAATGAATTCAAAAATATAACTATCACATAAAGCATTCTTTTCGTGATTTACAAGCATAGAATTTTTATTACTCTCCACATAAGCAAAATTCTTCTCATTCGGAATAGTGGGAGTATCATAAGAAACTCGCATACTATAAATTGTTTCAACATTAAAAGAGTAATGTTCAGAAAAACGTTAATCATAATCATGACAAGTTTTATAAATATAATCATCACTACTTTATATAGCATAAGTGTCTATGACGCCCGGATAATTAAGCTACAGTCACCCTCTACTAATGATGCCACGTCACCTCGGTTACTGTTGTTAATCCCGCGTTAGTTCAAAATCGATTCAAAATTGAAATTCAAAATAAAGGCAAACATCAAAAGTTTTGAAACATTAAAACTAAAATGTTTAGTTTGTGGCAGATCGAACCCATAGTAAATACTTGTGAAGAAACCACACTTCTGTAAAGTATTTAAATGCATTATAGTAATTAAAACAGCGGAAAAACTATTATTTAAATGCTCTTAAAATAATAGACAGATACAAACTTCTTTATTTAATGTGCCAAAATAATTGTGGCAGTGGCATGATTACTAATACTAAATTAGGTATAACTTTTGTATTTTATCAAACCAAACTAAACTGGTAAATAAAAGAGAACATAAAAGGGAAATAAAACAAGACCAAAAAAGTAAAATAGAAAACAAAAACAATTGGGGGGAACGGGGCAGACCCCTCCTGGGCCGCTTGGCCCACTTTCCCCACCAGCCCAGCCAGCCTGGCTGGCCCGCCAGCGCCCCTCCCACCTCCTCTGTTCATAGGGGAGGCGTGGACGCCGTCGATGGCCGCCACGGCCGAGGCCGTCGCCGTGGCGCCCATCCACGAACACCCCCGGCCTATAAATCCCGCCGGCGAGCTCCCCTCGCCGAAAAACCTAGTCCTATCCCCTCCCCTCACGCCCCCAATTCCTCCGTCCCTCTCCTCCTTCGACTTCTTCGTTGCCCGAAGCCACCATCGTCACGTCGTCGTCGTCTTCGCGGCCAGGAGCTTCTTCGAGCCACGATTGAGTGTTCAGGAGGCGTGCTGCATCCATCTACGTCGACTACGAGGATCGATTCAACTGGAATCGCACAGCGCCCTCGCCATCGACTGATCTCCTTCGTCTACGTCCACCGCACGCCATCGCCGACTCCTCCACATCGAGCCATCCCGAGCCCACTTGAGCACACCTACAGGACCAATGTGAGCAACTGCACAGAACCCCCTCCGTTTTAAGCTTGATTTCGAGCTCTAGCTCGCGTTTATCATCGTCCAGCTCTCGCCAACACCTGTCCATGATGTAGTGCATGTTATCGTCCACCCCTGCTTGAGCCGATGCTACTGCTCGACTCGGCGTGCTTTACTCGTTCGGTAGCACACACCCGCGCGCCGTCCCGCTGTCGAAGTTGGCCGTCCATGCCTTGTTGCGCACTGTTGCTTCCCCGTCTCATACCGCGTCGCTGCCATGGGCGCTTCGCCGACCCGCCCCTGCCGCGGTTGCCGCCTCGCCCGGCCCCGTCTAGCTGCGCCGGCCGCCCTCCACTGCTGCTCCGCTGCGCCGGCCGCCTCTGCCGCTGCTTTTCCCCGCTTGCCCGAGCTCGACTGCTCCGCTCATCGCCTACGCTGCAGCGTTGCTCTGCTGCTCACCTGCTCTGTTGCGCAGCTCCCAACCACTGTTGCCGCCGCTACCGGCCGCGCCCGAGGCCCCGCCCGCCTCTAGCCGCCGTTGTTCGCCTCCGGTCGCCTGCGGCTAGCGCCGCCCGGCCAGATCGCCTGCCCCACGCCGCCGTTGCCGCTGCCTTGCCGGTCGCGCTCCCCGCGCGTTGCCGCTGCTACTCAGCTACAGTAACTGAATGTTACTGTAGCGGTAGCTAGCTTTGCTACGATTACACTAACTACCCCTCTGTACTGCAGCAAAACAACAACAAAACGACTTCTAATGTGGGTAAAGATAATAAGCGTGGAAAGTACACTTGACAAACTTCGTTTTATCCCATTGGTCCATATTCAAACTATGTAAGGATTAAATCTTATGAAAATCACAAAATCCCATGTTCGTATATTTTAACAGTTTCTGGAATTAACTTCAAGTGGCACTTTTCAAATACAGTTTCGATCAAGCAACTGAACTCTAACATGGATGTCAATGATACTGTCATGTAGATCACAGAAAGATGATAAAAATTGGTAAAAGGCACTAATTCATTGGATGTACAGAACACTATCTATAGCCTCTGAAAAACAGCTAAGTGATATTCAAAAACTGAACAATTCTCAGACTTGGCCAATTTTCAGGAAATTCCATAATATTGATTAAACTTTGAAAATTAATATAAAATAATCCGTAACTCGGATGAAAATACTTTGTACATGAAAGTTGCTCAGAACGATGAGACGATTCTGAATACATAGTCCGTTCGTCCGCCACACGTCCCTAGCATAGCGAACACACAACTTTCCCCCTCCGGTTCATCTGTCCGAAAACGCGAAACACCGGGGATACTTTCCCGGATGTTTCCCCCCTTCGCCGGTATCGCCTACTACTGCGTTAGGTCACCCCTAGCACCGCGAACTGCCATGTTATGCTTTGTGTTGCTTTGATTGCTCTATTATTTATTTGTGTTCCCCCTCCGTTACTTCTTTCCGGTAGACCTCGAGACCGCCGCCGATACCCCCGTGATTGACTACATCGATGACGACCCCCTCCTTCTTGCCAAAGCAACCAGGCAAGCCCCCCCTTGATCACTAGATATCGCCTATTCCTTCTCTCTACTGCTTGCATTAGAGTAGTGTAGCATGTTACTGCTTTCGGTTAATCCTATTCTGCTGCATAGACTGTCATTGTTGTTACAGTTGTTACCCTTACCTGCAATCCTAAATGCTTAGTATAGGATGCTAGTATTCCATCAGTGGCCCTACACTCTTGTCCGTCTGCCATGCTATACTACTGGGACGTGATCGCTTCGGGAGGTGATCACGGGCATATGCTATATACTTTATACCCTTACATTACTTATGATACTGTTCGGAGATGGGGGCTGAAGGGGCAGGTGGCTCCATCCCGGTAGACGTGGGCCTGGGTTCCCGATGGCCCCCGACTGTTACTTTGTGGCGGAGCGACAGGGCAGGTTGAGACCACCTAGGAGAGAGGTGGGCCTGGCCCTGGTCGGCGTCCGCGGAAACTTCAATTAAAACGCTTAATGAGATCTTGGTATTTGATCTGAGTCTGGCCACTGGCCTATACGCACTAACCAACTACGCGGGAACAGTTATGGGCACTAGACGTCGTGGTATCAGCCGAAGCCTTCTTGACGTCAACGACTGAGCGGCGCGCGCCGGATTGGACCGTAAGCCTGCTCTTGTATTAAGGGGGCTAGGTCTGCTTCCGGCCGCCCACGCAACGTGCAGGTGTGCAATGGGCGATGGGCCCAGACCCCTGCGCCATAGGATTTAGACCGGCGTGCTGACCTCTCTATTGTGCCTAGGTAGGGCTACAACGTGTTGATATTCCGAGGCCAGGCATGACCCAGGAAAGTGTGTCCGGCCAAATGGGATCGAGCGTGTTGGGTAATGTGGTGCACCCCTGCAGGGAAGTTTATCTATTCGAATAGCCGCGATCCTCGGTAACAGGACGACCCGGAGTTGTACCTTGACCTTATGACAACTAGAACCGGATACTTAATAAAACACACCCTTCCAAGTGCCAGATATAACCCGGTGATCGCTCTCACACAGGGCGACGAGGGGAGGATCACCGGGTAGGATTATGCTATGTGATGCTACTTGGTGAACTTACCATCTACTCTCTTCTACATGCTGCAAGATGGAGGCTACCGGAAGCGTAGTCTTCGACAGGACTAGCTATCCCCCTCTTATTTCGGCATTCTGCAGTTCAATCCACCGATATTGCCCCTTTACATAGATACCCATGCATATGTAGTGTAGATCCTTGCTTGCGGGTACTTTGGATGAGTACTCACGGTTGCTTTTCTCCCTCTTTTCCCCCTTTCCATTCTACCTGGTTGTCGCCACCAGATGCTGGAGCCCAGGAGCTTGACGCCACCGTCGACAACGACTCCTACTACACCGGAGGTGCCTACTACTACGTGCAGGCTGTTGATGACGCCAGGAGTAGTTTAGGAGGATCCCAGGCAGGAGGCCTGCGCCTCTTTCGATCTGTATCCCAGTTTGTGCTAGTCTTCTTAAGGCAAACTTGTTTAACTTATGTCTGTACTCAGATATTGTTGCTTCCGCTGACTCGTCTATGATCGAGCACTTGTATTCGAGCCCTCGAGGCCCCTGGCTTGTAATATGATGCTTGTATGACTTATTTTATTTTAGAGTTGTTTTGTGATATCTTCCCGTGAGTCCCTGATCTTGATCGTACATGTTTGTGTGTATGATTAGTGTATGATTGAATCGGGGGCGTCACGAGTTGGTATCAGAGCCGAATGCCTATAGGAATCCCCCTTCCACACTCCTTGGCCGAAGTCAAGTCTAGACATTGCAAAACTTTTTACTAACAGGGCTATGTGTCTTACGGGCCCACGTCGCCATTGGGTGGTATTAGGATCTTTTATTCCTCGTCTATACTCTCGGACTCTGATCTCTCTTCTACTCGGGATAAAATGAATTTTGCTAACTCTAACTCTAGGTCCCCGTAATTACTTTTCCCGGAGATCCCCTCACTCCAGATGATTACTAGGTGCACCAGAAGGTTTTGAAGATGCTATTCGATGTTTTCCCGAGACGCTTGTGCCCACTGCCTTTGCAAATTCCCTACCACTATTATATCTGTATGGATAACTGCATACACTTGTCTACATTCAATCCCGTTGATCTTGTTATTACAAGATGCCACGAACTACTCTTCGTTGTTCCGAGAATCTTTTGAGCTTACTGCTCTGCAGTTCTTGCCTCATGAATACCCCCTATGGATAATTCCTCGCATTTACCGAGTATCCGTTCTTCCCCCATTGTTCATATGATTCACAAGATACATTGAGATGCTATCTGATCTTCCAGTAATCCTCTGGCTGCTATTGCTCTACAAATACTTGTCTGCTTACATTATGGTTGCGATCCATATGTCTAGCAATATTCATTAGTATCCTTTGTTATTGTAATTTCGACCTCCTTGATTCAATATGTTGTGATTGCTTGCAATCCTCAGTCGAATCCTCGAATTTATCCTCCCGGCTCATACGTCATTTTGACCAGGAGCTGGTTCTCGACCAATCAAATGGTCGTCGATTATACACCTAAGTCTATAAACTTATCCATCCTTAACCAGAGTGTTTGCTTCTAATCCCTTGATTTGGAGCTCATAATTCCTTTGCATTTGAGCTTTGAATTAGTTAGTTGTTTCGATAATCCGATCTCCTTGCTTTCTTTCTTCTTCTGGTTGAGTACCAATGCTCACATCAGATCCCTTATGGACCACCAGATCCTTATTGGATTTTATCCGACGACGTCCTTCATATTCAATAACTCTGTGAGTCTTTTCTCGGATACATAATGCCTTTGGTAAATTGTATCCTCTGCTTTGTCAAACATGCTCTGCTTTCGAGCTTGTGTTATTTACCCCTGAAGTTTGTGGTATATGTTCCTAAGAGGCCCCGATGGGTTGAACCTATGCCTTTTTATAATCCGTGTGAACCCTGAAACTACTACGGGTCATACTGTACTGGTGTTATATGTGTCAGATAAAATTTCAACACCACAACTTCGTTGAAGGCGAGAAGTGAATGAAAGGTTATGCATTAAAGAAGTGGGAGTCGACCTTGAACTTTGTGTTCATGCCCATGGACACGATGTAGATCCTATCATGGAAGCTTCTTGTAATAATAACTATTTCCTTGATAACTATCATCTGGTATCTGTGAATTGATCCTTTGCAACTATGGTTCCGACCATATGTTCTTCTTTGAACCCATTTCTCGGGCAAGTTTAAGCACTTGTCTTCTATGGATCAATACACCAGTCCAACCTTTACTTTGACCTCTCGTCAAGTATTACACCCTGGTATCTCGAGAATATCATGGAACTACATAACTTATGGGTTCTTCATGTCACGCCCAAGATGCGACCCTATCCTAAAGGACCTCGAAGGTCCCACCAAGGATAGAAGCGCATCTTGAAGACGCTTTTGCAAGGTGGATATCATTACATCAACATTACATAATAGTTGGGGATACATACAAGGCATACAAATGGCGCAAGAATACATCAATACATCATACATAAGATCAACATCCGACTACGGATGAAACACAAACAGAAGCTCAAACGACATCCACCCTGCTAGACCAGGTTGCCGACCTGGAACCTATCCCCTGATCGAAGAAGAACTAGAAGAAGAACTCCAAACAAGTAACATCGCTCTCGCGTCATGATCATCGCCTAACCTGTACCTGCAACTGGTGTTGTAGTAATCTGTGAGCCACGAGGACTCAGCAATCCCATTACCACGGGTATCAAGACTAGCAAAGCTTAAAGGGTAAGGAAGGGGTAAAGTGGTGAGGTTGCAACAGCGACTAAGCAAGTATGGTGGCTAACTTACGCAAACAAGAGCGAGAAGAGAAGCAAAGGAACGGACGTGAAACTAGCAATGATCAAGAAGTGATCCTGAACTCCTACTTACGTCAATCATAACCCAGAAACCGTGTTCACTTCCCGGACTCCGCCGAGAAGAGACCATCACGGCTACACACGCTGTTGATGTGTTTTAGTTAAGGTTAAGTGTCAAGTTCTCTACAACCGGATGTTAACAAATTCCCATCTGCCACATAACCACGGGCACGGCTTTCGAAAGATAATACCCTGCAGGGGTGTCCCAACTTAGCCCATTATAAGCTCTCACGGTCAACGAAGGATATTCCTTCTCCCGGGAAGACCCGATCAGTCTCGGAATCCCGGTTACAAGACATTTCGACAATGGTAAAACAAGTCCAGCAAAGCCGCCCGATGTGTCGACAATCCCGATAGGAGTCGCACGTACCTCGTTCTCAGGACACACCGGATGAACACTACGTACAACTAAAACCAGCCCTCAAGTTTCCCCGAGGTGGCGCTGCAAGTGGCTCTAGTTTGGACCAACACTCCGAGGAGCACTGGCCCGGGGGGTAAAATAAGATGACCCTCGGGAGCGCGACTCCCAAGGGAAAAAGGCTAGGTGAGGCAAATGTAAAACCAAGGTTGGGCCTTGCTGGAGGAGTTTTATTCAAAGCGAACTGTCAAGGGGGTCCCATAAATCACCCAACCGCGTAAGGGACGCAAAAATCAAGGAACATAACACCGGTATGATGGAAACTAGGGCGGCAAGAGTGGAACAAAACACCAGGCATAAGGCCGAGCCTTCCACTCTTTACCAAGTATATAGATGCATTAATAATATAAGAGATATTGTGATATCCCAACATAAACATATTCCAACATGGAGCAATCTTCATCTTCACCTGCAACTAGCAGCGCTATAAGAGGGGCTGATCAAAGCGGTAACATAGCCAAACAACGGTTTGCTAGGAAGGGTGACAAAGGTTAGAGGTGGTTTCATGGAAATTTGGGCGGCTTGAAGAGCAAGTGAATAGGTAGCGCAGCAAAGCGATAGAACGAAGCAACTACATAGCAATGATAGTAATGAGATCCAAGGTGACGGTCATCTTGCCTGAAATCCCGCTAGGAAGAAGAACGAGTCCATGAAGAATATGAAGCCACGAAGACGAACGAATCCTCACGATCGCAACGACACGGGAACTATCGAGAAGAAGCACACAACAAGGTAAACACACCACACATGAACAAGACATGATGCTCAATCAAGTATGATGCATGACAAGGCTACATGAAGCAACTCATGGCAAGATATGATGCATACAAGATCAACACATCAAAGCAAGTTTAAATGAGGCCGGAAACAACATATAACAATTCCGGTAAGTCCTCATATGCAAATTCCGAAATTGGTCCAGATCTGAATAAACCTTATGTTCAAGTTGTTAAACAGCAAGTTAAGATGCACCAAGATGATCTACACGAAATTCTAGTCAAGTTACACATAAAGTTCATTAGATTCGGAGCTACGGCCTAGAAGATATGAGCAAAACAAGTTAAACATGGCATTGATGCAAAATGCATTCAAACATCAAGCAAACACCTCAAAACAAGGATGCAACAAGGTAATATGATACTACATGCAAAACTAATCAAGTTTCCTATAGAGCACACTCCAAACGGAGCAACGGTGCAACACATACACTCCAAACAAGATATAACGACAATCTGTCCAAAACAGCAACTAGGCATCTAGAAAGCATCAAAACAATATGCTACAGCAACTCAACATGAAAACAAAAAGTATGGACGTGATGTACAGGTAAAGCATGACAAAACATGAACACTGAGCTATCTCCAGAAATCACTAGAACATGCTCAAAAGGACATGGCAAGATTGCAAATAATAACAGATCACAGACTTGGCAGAAATTACTGGACATGGCAGAAATAATATCAGGTTGCAAAGTTTAGAGCTATCAAACAACATGCTACAGGAACATATCATAGCAAAAAAAGGCATGACATGAATCTACTAATTGCATACAACAAACGTCCCTTACTGAACATGAGCCAGAAAGGAACAGAAGATATGATGGCACCCATGTAAACATAGCAAGTAATATAACAGATTCAGAGTTAGAAGGAAAACAGAGCATGGCAGAAATAACGATAAGTAGGCATGTTGGTGAGCTTGAACCACTCACCACAGAGCAATACATGACATGAAAAGGTAACCAGCAGTAAGATGGCACAAATATGAAGCTAAGAATGGCAATATCATAGTCATAGGGTACATGGGTCACTAGTAACAACCATGGCAAAATTGATTAACATGTAAACAATCTGCCAGGAACATTTTATAGCAAAAGTAGAGCAAGATAAAAACAAGCTACAGCATGCCATAAATGCAAACAAGGGCATGGAAGGATAGAGAATAACATGAATAACAAAACACCCTTAGTGAACATCTTCAGATCATGCATAGAATGACTTGTAGGAGCAGGTTTACATGGCATCACAACATAACAGACTCAGACTTAGCAGAAATCACCAAGTCACAGAAAACAGTAACATCATGGAGGCTACTTTACATGCCTGTGCTAGTCACCACATAGATCAAAAAAATACAAGACAAGCACCACTGTAAAGATGTCATGATGTAGTACAAAACACATGTAGACATCAAGCTCATAGGATGCACACACAAAATGCAATGAAAAAGACAAATCACCAAGTTCTGATAACAGACAGCAGGTAACATCATATAGCACTCTTGCAACGATGATTAGGGCATCAAGATCCACTCAAACAAGCATGCACATAGAACAAAATGAAGAGCATCTCATGACGAACATTTCGATATATTATATGCATGAACCGGAGCACCGAGCATGAAGTTATGGCATGATGAACAGGGCAACATAATGCAACAATTTCGGGACTTGGCAGTTTTGAAGAGAAAAAAAATAGACGCGCGTGAGAATACTAAATGACGCCTAGGCGAGGCTTAGGCGGGGAGGCTCACCAGCGGGCCCCTGGGCCGGAGGGGAAGGAGAGGCGGGCTGAGCCTCGCGGGCCAGCACGGGGGGAGGCCCACGCGGGCGAGCGGAGCGCTGCGGCGTCTCCCTCGATCCCGATCGGGACTGGGAGGCAGGGCGGCGGCGCCCG
Organism: Triticum aestivum; assembly: GCF_018294505.1. Lineage (NCBI taxonomy): Eukaryota > Viridiplantae > Streptophyta > Magnoliopsida > Poales > Poaceae > Triticum > Triticum aestivum. Next base: position 461,666,997 of record NC_057811.1, read on the forward strand.
ATGGCGATCCCGGCGAGGGGCGACGGTGGCTGTCCAGATCCGGCCGGCTGACGCCGGATCCGAGTGCGGCAGCGACGGAGGTGGCTCGGCGGGGTGCGGCGAG